>NW_024060774.1:37500-44101 GCF_016432855.1 Salvelinus namaycush | reverse complement strand
GGTCCTGGGGCTCTGGTCACAAACACAAACAGACCCCACAGAGCCCCAGGACAGCAGCACAATTAGACCCAACCAAATCATGAGAAAACAAAAAGATAATTATTTCCAATGTGTCTAGAAATTAACAAAAAAACAGAGCAAACTATTTGGCCCTAAACAGAGAGTACACAGTGGCAGAATACCTGACCACTGACTCAAACTTAAGGAAAGCTTTGACTATGTACAGACTCAGTGAGCATAGCCTTGCTATTGAGAAAGGCCGCCGTAGGCAGACCTGGACCTCAAGAGAAGACAGGCTATGTGCACACTGCCCACAAAATGAGGTGGAAACTGAGCTGCACTTCCTAACCTCCTTCCAAATGTATGACCATATGAGAGACACATATTTCCCGACCCACAAAGAATTCGAATACAAATCCAATTTTGAATAACTCCCATATCTACTGGGTGAAATACCACAGTGTGCCATCACAGCAGCAAGATTTGTGACCTGTTGCCACAAGAAAAGGGCAACCAGGGAAGAACAAACACCATTGTAAACACAACCCATATTTATGTTTATTTATTTTCCCTTTTGTACTTTAACCATTTGCACATCGTTACAACATTGTATATATACATAATATGACATTTGTAATGTCTTTATTATTTTGGAACTTCTGTGAGTGTAATGTTTACTGAGGTAGTGTGGGGGAGAGAGCCACTGGTAGAGAGAGGTAGATAGAGAGAGAAGGTAGAGGTAGTGTGAGCCCCTAGAGTGCTGCTCAGGTAGCCCTGTTTACATGTCCTCCAGGACTCTCTCTCTCCACTAATTTTAGATGATGGATCACCAGCAGGCTGTGCGTCCTTCTGCCATTTGTCAACGCTCCAAATTATAAATGCAGACAGATGTGTAATGTCAAACTGAGCGCAGGCCTCTTGATTTACTGTATGATCCACCGTTAGCATGGGTTTATTTTAGCTCATGTTTATTTTTAACAGAAACAGCCAGAATGGGTTCAAAACATCATTCTAAATGATCAGCACAGTAAAATTGTATACAGGACATTAATTGGATAGAAATTCTGTGTTTATTTTAAACATTTTATAACATATAATATGATAAATGATTATTATTTACTAACATACCTATGCAGTAAGAAAAAGAAGTAGAAAAAGAAGTAGAAGAAGAAGTAGAAGAAGTAGAAGAAGAAGTAGAAGAAGAAGTAGTAGAAGAAGAAAAGCCGATATTGCTTTCCTGTGATGTAAAGGAGCCATTGCCTGATCTGGGCAGGATGACCTTGTAGTGGAGGGGATGGGGACAGGAGGGACACTTTGCTTCAGCTTCTCTTTGCCAGCATCATGTCTACATGCATGTAGCATTACTGTCTACATGCAACCATTGCGTTGTATGATCACACTCAGGAGGATAACATCAGCTGTGTGTGTGCGTGTGCGCGACAGAGACCCGATGTGACCTGCAGACATAGGCAGGTGTGCATCAAATTAGGCTGCAGTGGTTCTCTTATGTAAATGAACAGGCCACTGAGATCAGAACACACACACGCGCACAGCTATAAACAATAGTGCACTCTGCTGACCTAGTTGACCACCCCATGCCTCAGTTCCTGAACTCTCCACTCTGCTGACCTAGTTGACCACCCCATGCCTCAGCTCCTGAACTCTCCACTCTGCTGACCTAGTTGACCACCCCATGCCTCAGCTCCTGAACTCTCACTCTGCTGACCTAGTTGACCACCCCATGCCTCAGCTCCTGAACTCTCCACTCTGCTGACCTAGTTGACCACCCCATGCCTCAGCTCCTGAACTCTCCACTCTGCTGACCTAGTTGACCACCCCATGCCTCAGCTCCTGAACTCTCCACTCTGCTGACCTAGTTGACCACCCCATGCCTCAGCTCCTGAACTCTCCACTCTGCTGAACTAGTTGACCACCCCATGCCTCAGCTCCTGAACTCTCCACTTGCTGACCTAGTTGACCACCCCATGCCTCAGCTCCTGAACTCTCCACTCTGCTGACCTAGTTGACCACCCCATGCCTCAGCTCCTGAACTCTCCACTCTGCTGACCTAGTTGACCACCCCATGCCTCAGCTCCTGAACTCTCCACTCTGCTGACTAGGTGAACCACCCATGCCTCAGCTCCTGAACTCTCCACTCTGCTGACTAGTTGACCACCCCATGCCCAGCTCCTGAACTCTACTCATGCTGACCTAGTTGACCACCCCATGCCTCAGCTCCTGAACTCTCCACTCTGCTGACCTAGTTGACCACCCCATGCCTCAGCTCCTGAACTCTCCACTCTGCTGACCTAGTTGACCACCCCATGCCTCAGCTCCTGAACTGTCCATATGAAATATGACGGCCTGTTTCTGATAATGACGTTTGGTGAATTCATTGTTCTATTAATTTTTTTAAATAAAAAAACTGAAGATAATTTGTCATTTAAATATTCAAATGTTCCTTTCAATGAATAAAGGTGTACTAAATACAAGCCCTCGCATAACATGAGTCTCATAGTGGCAGTCACAAGGGATATGTGAGACAACCGTGCGTAATGTATGTCTTTGCACTGCATTGTGGGAGCTGCGGTCTATTTCCTGATGTGAGTCGGGAGAGGTGTGACAGGAAGTGACCGAAGACAGCTCAACACTCTCTTCCTGATCAGGACCAGTGAATCACGGCCTAGTCAACGTTGCTCTCTAATAGGTGTTACTCACAGCAGACCAAATATTGACACCAGAAAGGTGTGGGTCTTATAGACTACATCAGTGGTGTTAGTGGAGGCTGGGCTAACAGGGCTCTGGACTCTAGAAGACTGGCATGAGTCAACAAAGAAACATTGTTCTCTCATCCATTAACAGCAACCGTTCCCAAAACACAGGCTAATAAAATCCATCCATTGAGGAGAAGCAGGACAGAAATTAAAGCAATATGGCATTGTTTGTCTAACTGTCACCTGACCAAGTACTGGTTCAAAATCCAAGACAGGCAGCCCTATTCCCGACGCACCTTGGTACACTCACACACGCTGTCGTCCACGAAACCCATTTGCTACCACCCCCGACAACCATGCTGTCACCTAGGTAACATTACGTGTCATTTATCCCTCTGATCCCTAAGAAAATGTCACATGTTATTCATCTTCATCCAGTACACAGGAGGTCTGTGTCGCAAATAGCACCCTATTCTCTATATAGGGCACTACTTTTGACCAGGACCAATGTGGCTTTGGTCAAAAGTATTGCACTATATAGGGAATAGGTTGCCCATTGGGACACAACCTACAGACTAGGGGGAAGATAGGGAGAAAGAGAGAGAGGATGATATCTGCATAGTGGGGTTTAAAAAGGACTTATTCCTATAGAGCTTGTACTGAGATATGGTCTATACAGTGGGTCTAATGCCCACTGAAGACTCAAGGTATTTGACTTGTACTGAAGTCAGTGTTTTTTTTAAAGAAAATAAAGTAACATTGAAATAAAATGTCTAGTTTTTTTTAACTGACAGATTCTTTGTGGTTTTTCTCTCCGAGACGCATCATTAGCAGGTCTTGCTAGGTTGCTAGGTTGCTGCTCAGATGGCTTGGCGTGCGTCTGGGTCTCTCTGAGGAAATGACAGAAAGGAAGAAGCGCTTGACTTTGGCCTAATTGACCGAATAAGGCTGGCTGAGTCTGAGGGGGCTTTGGTCAAACGTAGTGCACTATAGAAGGATTAGGGCTCCATTTGGGTCAGAGAACATACTAAAGGTGTTTCCAGTAGTGTGTGTAAAGCCCAAAAACCCAAAGCATACTGAGCGTCTAAGAATGACAAGCCACAATGCAACAGAAGCCTTCACAATCCAGCAACCAGCCAGCTCATTGAAGAGCAACACATATTTTTTAATTTCAGAGACACTCCACTCAAAAGTGTTTCTCTCAAAGGGGAGTGGAATTGCTGCTGACAGGTATTTGGCCAATCAGATTGTGTGTCTCGCTGGCGAGCGGCAAGCCCAGAAAAAAGGCCCACAGATTTGGTTATATAATATGGCCCGGGGAGTGTGTCAATATTCTACGCTAACTTTTGCCATAGTAATAATCTGGGTGATGAGAGATGTCATGTTAATATCTTGGGGTAAAGTGTTCCACTGCTTTCCTCCTTCCTCCTTCCTTTTGTTTGCTCGTCGCTACAAACAGACTTTTAATAAAGCAAGACTGTTCACATTTTCCACACTGCAAATAAACCCTGAAGATAACAACCCCCTATTCACACATACAAATGTGATAACATTTCAACTCTACAATGCTTTTCAACAACCTCTCTCTCTCTCTCTCTCTCTCTCTCTCTCTCTCTCTCTCTCTCTCTCTCTCTCTCTCTCTCTCTCTCTCTCTCTCTCTCTCTCTCTCTCTCTCTCTCTCTCTCTCTCTCTCTCTCTCTCTCTCTCTCTCTCTCTCTCTCTCTCTCTCTCTCTCTCTCTCTCTCTCTCTCTCTCTCTCTCTCTCTCTCTCTCTCTCTCTCTCTCTCTCTCTCTCTCTCTCTCTCTCTCTCTCTCTCTCTCTCTCTCTCTCTCTCTCTCTCTCTCTCTCTCTCTCTCTCTCTCTCTCTCTCTGCACACGTACTTTTTGACTGATTTCAATTTTTATTTTTTACTGGCACCATAAACGTTCTCATTTAAATCATGAAAGCTCCTCTAATTCTGTCCAGATAGAAAGATCTCCTCTGGGCCAATTAAGACCATTCATAGTGGTGCTGCTACATCTGTGCTACACGGGGAATGGGGTTAAGGAAGGCGTCTGGGGTAGCAATGAAAGCCAGAGGAAATACCTAATCAAACTGTAAAAGACAGAGTTGACTGTTTGCTCACTATTTCCCTCTACACCGTGCTATGCTGCTCGGCTCTCAACAAGGCTGCATGTTTGTGGCTGAGGATGCAGACAGTGCCACCACACACACACTCACACACACATGGATACACACCAACACACACACACACTACACATACACACCACACACACCACACACACAGATACACGCCAATACACACTACACACACTCACAGAGACGTAAAGCAGATGCACATTCACACACACATACAGACGAACCAAACCCTCACCTGCCTGGCATATGCCCACAGACAACATATACTGGGACTTACAAACTTCCCCTAGCCCAACATATTGTTACCACACCCAATGTTCACCCAACGTCCATAAAACTGACAGTTAGTACACACACACACACCACCCCATACCATCTCTGCCAAATTTCTACAAGGGGATGTGAAGAGTGCGTGGCAGATACAGAGCATAGTATGACAAGAGGTGTTGAGACTCACAGCCGCTCATCCCCCACACAATAAACATACTGGTGCAGTGCGCTGTGGCGAGGCCCAGAAACAGACATCCAGGTCTGGGTACACTTCCTGCCTCGGTGGACCCACAACAAGACACCCAGGCCTGGGTACACTCCCTGCCTCGGTGGACCCACAACAAGACACCCAGGCCTGGGTACACTCCCTGCCTCGGTGGACCCACAACAAGACACCCAGGCCTGGGTACACTCCCTGCCTCGGTGGACCCACAACAAGACACCCAGGCCTGGGTACACTCCCTGCCTCGGTGGACCCACAACAAGACACCCAGGCCTGGGTACACTCCCTGCCTCGCTGGACCCACAACAAGACACCCAGGCCTGGGTACACTCCCTGCCTCGGTGGACCCACAACAAGACACCCAGGCCTGGGTACACTCCCTGCCTCGCTGGACCCACAACAAGACACCCAGGCCTGGGTACACTCCCTGCCTCGCTGGACCCACAACAAGACACCCAGGCCTGGGTACACTCCCTGCCTCGGTGGACCCACAACAAGACACCCAGGCCTGAGTACACTCCCTGCCTCGCTGGACACACAACAAGACACCCAGGCCTGGGTACACTCCCTGCCTCGGTGGACCCACAACAAGACACCCAGGCCTGGGTACACTCCCTGCCTCGCTGGACACACAACAAGACACCCAGGCCTGGGTACACTCCCTGCCTCGCTGGACCCACAACAAGACACCCAGGCCTGGGTACACACATTGTACTTGACAAGAAGTGGGCCCAGCTAGAAGAATTTGTCATTAATGAGCGTGACACTTGAAGTGCTTCTCCAAGGAGTCTAGCAGGTATGCTGCTTGGCCTGATATTTAAATGCTGAATCTGAACTAAGAGACCATGCTCTAACAGAGACACATAGCTGTGCAGGTTGCAACAGTCCTACCGTGCAGAACATGTATTGGCCAGATATGAGAGTGTGGCAAAGCTTTTTTTGTCCAAACTTTCCACACATAGCTGTAGCAGAGAACACACACACACTGTAAGAGAAGCTGTTTACATTAGTTTTGAATTAGAATGATTCTAGCAATGGAGTTTGAACACGCAGACATATACACACACAAAGTAATGAAGCTGTAAGGTTTGATTTCAAGGTGTGTGAGTTTGAGCTTTTTTTAAAGAGAGAGAAAGAGAAAGAGATACACAGACACACAGTGTGTCAGCCTGACGTGCGAGTAAGTGTGTAAGTTGCAGCTGAGACCACTTGAGATGCATGTTTCACAGACACTGTTAGACCACTATAGAGAC
>NW_024060774.1:0-35000 GCF_016432855.1 Salvelinus namaycush | reverse complement strand
GAGGAGGAGAGAGAAGGAGAGGAGGAGAGAGAAGGAGAGGAGGACAGAGAAGGAGAGGAGGACAGAGAAGGAGAGGAAGGAGAGGAGGACAGAGAAGGAGAGGAGGACAGAGAAGGAGAGAAGCAGAGAGAAGGAGAGGAGGACAGAGAAGGAGAGGAGGACAGAGAAGGAGAGGAAGACAGAGAAGGAGGTTTGCGGATGCTGTAGGACCAGCTGCCAGAGAGAGAGAGAGGTGTTGACAGTTAGAATGTACAGTAACCGTGGTGTGTTAAAGCTGATATCATCAAAAAGCCACCACCGCTCACTCTAACTCCTACTACCTACGCCCCATCCCCCCATGACAACACATACACACACAATTAGGAAATATGGCTTTCTACTCTCTCTCAATCTAACTACTAGTGCTGCATGCCATCCGCACACACAGCCTAAGAGCTCCCCCTAGCAGGTGAAAGGAAGCACATCTAGAGAGAGAGTGAGAGAGACAGAGAGAAGGAGAGGGAGAAAAAATAAAGATAGAGGGAGGCAAATAGAGACTTCTCCACCATAGAGGAGGTATTGAAACAGCTGATAAGTCATGAAGTCAAAGACAGCGTTAAAACACCTAGTGATCACAGACACACAGTTCACCATCCCTAAAGTAAGCAAACCAGGCTTCTGGCATGCAGGTTAAGGAGAGGGAGAGAGCGGGTGAGAGAGAGAGCAGGGGAAGGAGAGAGAGAGAGAGAGAGAGAGAGAGAGAGAGAGAGAGAGAGAGAGAGAGAGAGAGAGAGAGAGAGAGAGAGAGAGAGAGAGAGAGAGAGAGAGAGAGAGAGAAGGGGGGATAGTTTCAGTGACCGTTTGTTTTCTTCATGTGGTATTAAAAGTGGGGACAGGGATGGTACAGTATTAGTAGACTATCAGGGACATGGATGGTACAGTATTAGTAGTCTATCAGAGACATGGATGGTACAGTATTAGTAGACTATCAGAGACATGGATGGTACAGTATTAGTAGTCTATCAGAGACATGGATGTAGAGAGAGAGAGAGAGAGAGAGAGAGAGAGAGAGAGAGAGAGAGAAGGGGGGATAGTTTCAGTGACCGTTTGTTTTCTTCATGTGGTATTAAAAGTGGGGACAGGGATGGTACAGTATTAGTAGACTATCAGGGACATGGATGGTACAGTATTAGTAGACTATCAGGGACATGGATGGTACAGTATTAGTAGTCTATCAGAGACATGGATGGTACAGTATTAATAGACTATCAGGGACATGGATGGTACAGTATTAGTAGACTATCAGGGACATGGATGGTACAGTATTAGTAGTCTATCAGAGACATGGATGGTACAGTATTAGTAGTCTATCAGGGACATGGATGGTACAGTATTAGTAGTCTATCAGATACATGGATGGTACAGTATTAGTAGACTATCAGGGACATGGATGGTACAGTATTAGTAGACTATCAGGGACATGGATGGTACAGTATTAGTAGTCTATCAGAGACATGGATGGTACAGTATTAGTAGACTATCAGGGACATGGATGGTACAGTATTAGTAGTCTATCAGAGACATGGATGGTACAGTATTAGTAGACTATCAGGGACATGGATGGTACAGTTTTAGTAGTATATCAGAGACATGGATGGTACAGTATTAGTAGTCTATCAGGGACAGGGATGGTACAGTATTAGTAGTCTATCAGAGACATGGATGGTACAGTATTAGTAGACTATCAGGGACATGGATGGTACAGTATTAGTAGTCTATCAGAGACATGGATGGTACAGTATTAGTAGACTATCAGGGTCAGGGATGGTACAGTATTAGTAGACTATCAGGGACATGGATGGTACAGTATTAGTAGACTATCAGGGACATGGATGGTACAGTATTAGTAGACTATCAGGGACATGGATGGTACAGTATTAGTAGTCTATCAGAGATATGGATGGTACAGTATTAGTAGTCTATCAGGGACATGGATGGTACAGTATTAGTAGTCTATCAGGGACATGGATGGTACAGTATTAGTAGTCTATCAGAGACATGGATGGTACAGTATTAGTAGTCTATCAGAGACATGGATGGTACAGTATTAGTAGTCTATCAGAGACATGGATGGTACAGTATTAGTAGTCTATCAGGGACATGGATGGTACAGTATTAGTAGTCTATCAGGGACATGGATGGTACAGTATTAGTAGTCTATCAGGGACAGGGATGGTACAGTATTAGTAGTCTATCAGGGACAGGGATGGTACAGTATTAGTAGACTATCAGGGACATGGATGGTACAGTATTAGTAGACTATCAGGGACATGGATGGTACAGTATTAGTAGACTATCAGGGACATGGATGGTACAGTATTAATAGACTATCAGGGACATGGATGGTACAGTATTAGTAGACTATCAGGGACATGGATGGTACAGTATTAGTAGTCTATCAGGGACAGGGATGGTACAGTATTAGTAGACTATCAGGGACATGGATGGTACAGTATTAATAGACTATCAGGGACATGGATGGTACAGTATTAGTAGACTATCAGGGACATGGATGGTACAGTATTAGTAGTCTATCAGGGACAGGGATGGTACAGTATTAGTAGACTATCAGGGACATGGATGGTACAGTATTAATAGACTATCAGGGACATGGATGGTACAGTATTAGTAGACTATCAGGGACATGGATGGTACAGTATTAGTAGTCTATCAGATACATGGATGGTACAGTATTAGTAGTCTATCAGGGACAGGGATGGTACAGTATTAGTAGACTATCAGGGACATGGATGGTACAGTATTAGTAGTCTATCAGATACATGGATGGTACAGTATTAGTAGACTATCAGGGACATGGATGGTACAGTATTAGTAGTCTATCAGATACATGGATGGTACAGTATTAGTAGACTATCAGGGACAGGGATGGTACAGTATTAGTAGTCTATCAGAGACATGGATGGTACAGTATTAGTAGTCTATCAGGGACAGGGATGGCGGTTGGACAGGCAAACCAACGGCCATCTAATCAGGAGAATGAGTGTAGGCATGCTGCTTTCTGAAGCCATTGTCTTTCACTGAGTAATGAAATATTCACTAATCTCAAGATGCTTTTTCTGTTTCTCTCTCTCTCTCTCACACACACACACACACACACACACACACACACACACACACACACACACACACACACACACACACACACACACACACACACACACACACACACACACACACACACACACACACACACACACACACACACACACACACACACACACACCCAACGGTGGGTGACATCAGGATTCCCTAAACAACAACAGTACCAGAGATGTCTGCCTTGCTCTTTCTGCTGCTAAGCTCTGTGAATATTATGAATTTATATTTTATGGTCCCCAACACGTAAAAAAATGGTATTCAAGCCTTTGTCGGAATTCATAAATTAGGGCCACATTAGAATGATTAAAACATTGTGCCCCAATCACAGACTATCATCATCCAGCTTTGAAACGGTGCAACAAAAAGGCCCATGGCGGTAATAAAAAACTCTATTTCTCTATTTAACTCTTTTTTATTCCAAACAGCACTATTGAGCTCCATGCAGATATTAATTCTCACCGAGACATAGAGAGACGGGCAGCAACATCTCCATCACACCTCAGAATGAGCACTGTTCTTCCTCTGCCTGTTTGTCTCTCTGGGTTCTCTACGGAACAAAGACCAGCACAGTGGGGTTTCCCTCTGGTCCCCCTCACTGCCAACCCAATGGGAAACATGCATCTCAAGTGGTCGCTGCTGCAATTTACACACTTTGTCACATGCCGGGCCGATAGTCAGTGTGTGTGTGTGTGTGTGTGTGTGTGTGTGTGTGTGTGTGTGTGTGTGTGTGTGTGTGTGTGTGTACACATATGTCAGACGCTACCTCTTCATATACTCTCTATAAATCATAAATTGCTGTTTTCTAGTTCTAACAGAAATATTTTGCATAAATGTTAACGGTTTAACACCTATAAACTTATTGGGCATAGTGTGTTAAAATTACGAAATTATTAGGAGTAAATTGTATTTACTAATAAATCAATAAAAACGATGAAATATTTCAATATAAATATATACAAAATATCTGATCATTATAAAGTCACAAGAAAATATATTGGACTCCGTACCCATACAAAATAACCACATCACTTACAGCCTACATCAGCTATAAATTGCCCTATGAAAATAACATACAGCTTTAACGCAGCTTACCAATGATAGTGTTTCATTTCCATGTGTGAAAACATGCTTAAATCCCTCCCCAAAATAAAATGACATATTCAAACAGATATCCATGCAGCACTTGGAAATGTTTCAATGTTTCACACATATTGAGCGGTGGGTGGGTCGTTAAGCTCACAGAGAAGGTGCGTGTTTTAAATGTAGCACACACAACCTCAGAGCTGCTGCCGTGCCTGTAAAACTATTGAAGTGCAACACTGCAAAGTTTGCAGCTCTCCTGCCTTCCTTCGCTGAGAAGAAAACATCTGAATAAGAGAGTGCAGCTGCAACTTCGAAGAAGTCTGAGGAAGACCTCAACTTAACTACCACTGAATACCATAGACGACGTGTTGATTAGAAGGCAGACGCACGCAAACACATACACATATTTGACTGCGTTCTCAAGACCTCCCCCTTAGGTAAAAAAGGCGGAAAGATAAGAGAAGACTTGTTTCACCATCGTATGTCAGAATAATATTAGAAATTAATTAATTCCAGTAAAGATCGTCAGAAAATACCTTTTGGTGACTTCAACAGAAAGAAGATTTAATCAGGTTTAATTAGATTTAATCAGGTTTAATTAGGTTCAACAGATAAATACATTTGTATCTTCTTTTACACAATTTCTCACCGGTAAAAACAAACACTTTTACTACATTAAATATTGGTTGCTTCAAATGGATATACGATCTAGTGCATGAAAAAATGATGCTGATTTTGCTGATGCCGCATGTGCAATTGTGAATTCACATGTGTGAATTTGCATATGCATGTCTGTGTGTGTGTGTGTGTGTGTGTGTGTGTGTGTGTGTGTGTGTGTGTGTGTGTGTGTGTGTGTGTGTGTGTGTGTGTGTGTGTGTGTGTGTGTGTGTGTCTTCAACCATAAATCCCAAAAACCATTGCGTCTCTGACACATAAATGATTAAATGTGCAAGCACCATACCACAGCTTGCAGCCAGCTCTCTTCCCATGTCTGAACACCCATCATTTAGAAGTGAATATCACTTTCCAGACAGGTTTGACCTGCTAGACATTGATGCTTCCCCTAATCATCCAGGCATGGGGTGTACTGTACTATTCTACTGCAGCATTTAAAACTCACTGAAGGCCGACCCTTACCAAGGTTCTTTGTTGTAAATGAGTGTGTCTGCATATACACACACACTCACACTAACCTTAACCTCTAACGCTAGACTGAACGCCTAACCCCTAACCCTAAACCTAATTGTACCTTAACCTCTAACGCTAGACTGAACGCCTAACCCCTAACCCTAAACCTAATTGTAACCCTAACCCTAAATCTAACCTCTAAGCTTAAAATAGCCTTTGTCCTCATGGGATAGTCGGAAATGTCCCCACGAGGGAGAATTTTCCTTGTTTTACTATCCTTGTGGGGATTTTGGGGACTTTTAGGCCCCCACAAGGGTGTGTGTGTGTGTGTGTGTGTGTGTGTGTGTGTGTGTGTGTGTGTGTGTGTGTGTGTGTGTGTGTGTGTGTGTGTGTGTGTGTGTATTTTCACTATAACAGGGAGGCAGAGTACACTATAAGGCCTTGTGTGTGTGCACCCTCATACCGATCTGAGGGTTGTCTCAGGGGTAGGTTGACGCTCAGATTGTCACTCATATTTCTTCCATCCCCTCAATCCATAGTCTAACATTGGAAATTGGATTTGGAGACAACACTAAAACAGGTCTGTTCTACCTCGGCTGAAGCATACCTCTCTCTGTTCTCTCTCTGTTCTCTCTGTTCTCTCTCTGTTCTCTCTGTTCTCTCTCTGTTCTCTCTGTTCTCTCTCTGTTCTCTCTCTCTGTTCTCTCTCTGTTCTCTCTGTTCTCTCTGTTCTCTCTCTCTGTTCTCTCTCTGTTCTCTCTCTGTTCTCTCTCTGTTCTCTCTCTGTTCTCTCTGTTCTCTCTCTGTTCTCTCTGTTCTCTCTGTTCTCTCTCTCTGTTCTCTCTCTCTGTTCTCTCTCTCTGTGTTCTCTCTCTCTGTTCTCTCTCTCTCTGTTCTCTCTCTCTTCCTCTCTGTTCTCTCTCTCTGTTCTCTCTCTCTCTCTCTGTTCTCTCTCTGTTCTCTCTCTGTTCTCTCTGTTCTCTCTGTTCTCTCTCTCTGTTCTCTCTCTCTGTTCTCTCTCTCTGTTCTCTCTCTCTCTGTTCTCTCTCTCTGTTCTCTCTGTTCTCTCTCTCTGTTCTCTCTCTCTGTTCTCTCTCTCTGTGTTCTCTCTCTCTGTTCTCTCTCTCTCTGTTCTCTCTCTCTTCCTCTCTGTTCTCTCTCTCTGTTCTCTCTCTCTCTCTCTGTTCTCTCTCTGTTCTCTCTCTCTCTCTCTCTCTCTGTTCTCTCTCTCTCTCTCTCTCTGTTCTCTCTCTGTTCTCTCTCTCTCTCTCTGTTCTCTCTCTCTGTTCTCTCTCTCTCTGTTCTCTCTCTCACACACACACACACACACGTCTTTGCAATCAGATCTAGGTCTGATAACTTGGAAAAGCTTTAGTTTCCAGATCAACAAGGTACATGAGTATATATGACACATGCCGATATAAAGTGTGTATCTCGTAGGCCAATTTTAAAGTTTTACTGTCTGATGTCCTGCAGAGTTTAGTCAGAGTAAGATGGTGCTGATTGCCCCTCCGCGGGACAAACAAAACATTGCTGCTATTTGAAACTATTTGCATACCAATGACAACAGGAGTGAAAACAACAGGATGGAGTTATAGCTAGAGGAAAAATCTCTGTGTTTGAGAAATGATGGTAGACTGACTGGAGCTGAAGCCATCACCCACAAACCTGTATCCAGAGGACTGACTGGTGTATATATATAGGCACACACACACACACACACACACACAAATATCAAGACACACACATACACATACAAGGATTGGCAGGCATACGCACACGCACACACACAGAAATGATTGGGCCATAAAAGTGAGAGGTGTGTGTGTTGGAGAGAATGTGCAGAGTACACAGTCCTAACAACACAAAACACATTGGACTCTGATGACATCACCATGGAGTGCCTCTGTTCTCAGTTGGCTGGCTGGATTAGACTCTGACAATACTTCAGAACTCCATAGAAAAATAAATGATGGCTGGATGTAATTAATTTGAACTTGATGCCTTGAAAGTGCTCTTTAGAATTTGACCAGACTATATTTGTTTCACAATTCTTCACATGTCTGGTTGGTGCTTTTCTGGGTAGCTAGACTCTAATAAAAGGTTTTGTGTGACACTATGCTACTACCATATTTTAAAAAAGTAACAAGTATCTTGCAGTTTAAAAATTCATAATTTAACATTTAATCAATGAATTGGTGTTTCAGACACGCTGATGTACGATGTAAAAATAGAGATACGGTCATTCTTTTTTCATAAAATGTCTGTGTTTCCTGTTTAATCTCTCATCGGCTCTCGGCTCTCCTCTACCTTGCCACCACACAGCGGTGGCTCTGTGCAGGCAGCACGCCGAAGACACTGCGCTCCGGCTCCTAACTGCGCTGTTTCTGCCTGCCAATATAACCTACACTCGTACACGTCACCTATAGTGGGCTATACCTACAGCTGTAGCCTATAAATCAGAACCTAGAATCGTTAGAATAAATTGGTGATAGACATCTAATAATAACCTACAAAGACGTTTGGACACACAATTGACTATTGCAAATAGAGATGTTTTGCGAAACAAATGAATTTAGAGTATAAACAACGGAGGACATATCCACAAATCGCCATTCAGCAAAACATTTGAAGGTAAATCCATATTGTCAAGACAGGAACTAGGCTGACTGTCAATTATCTCTTTGTATCGTGAGAAATCTGTATAAATAAAATATGAATGTAGCGTATATACACCATGCCAAGGTATTGTTAAATTACTTCAGCTGTCAACATCGCTCTATAATAATTACATTCGGATTAGAAAAGCAGCAAAGCAAAGATAATAAAGTTGTTTGCATGCGTTGGTTAACCTGGCGCGAGGATATCTGACTAGTGCTCGACCAAGGGGAGGAGAAATCTGTACAGTATTTATATATTTAAATGTGCTTATAAAATTAAACATATAATTTGTCGGTTCACTATACCAAAAAATAACAGGGATACCGGCTTTGGCTGTTCGATAAAAGTTTGGTGCTTTGATAAAATGCATATTGTGTTGTATTAGCCTAATGTGAAAACGCTTGAAGATGTGATCGTTTTCTGTTTGCTAGGACACACACGTTAAACCTGTAATGTATCTCAACACGATGTGTCAATGGGTTATTTCGCTATTAGATTAATATTATTACAATGACATTGTTGGAAATGTATGAGATAATAAATTGAGTGAACAAATGCATATGAACTTGAAAGCGTGTTGAAACAGAATAATGTATGAATAGACTTTCAGAGTAAGAAAGCAATTGTATCCAAAATGTCAGAGGTCCATCCATTCACTGAAGCCATGTATTATTCTCGGTTTTCTACTTGGCCCCAGATGACTTAGTGCAGCCAGATACCTGACGGCCTAAAAGCACCAACAATACCTTACACTTCACAGTTCAATGGTCTGTTTGGAAGAGAAGACGGTTTGATGGTGAAATGTCATTATAAATGTTTTTAAGATGCTGTATTTAATAGACATTTATTAAGGTAAAGCTCTTTTTTAATTTATACAGCTTTCACAAAAGTAGTCTCAACTAGTATCCCATGTATAAAGTATATTTAACGTAAATGTTATGCGTAAAATATACGTAAAAAGAACAGAGTATAGGCAACATGACATCTTCACTCTAAGTAAAAATGGTTTATGGAAATGTCATTGTTAAATATTGAATATCCTATTTAATTTCTCAAATTAATTATACTGTCAAATGCCATAGTTTATAAACTAGTGAAACCTTGTCAGATTCCGTAGTTCAAAACTCTTTTTTTACCAACCCTGATGTCACGCGCTGAAAAGTTGAACTATACCCTCTCTGAAGTTGATCAAATTAGCCAAATGTGGCAGTAAATACAGAAGTCAAACAATTACACATTAATGTAGATTTTTTTTTAAATAGTCCATTCATGAGTTGTGTGTGACTGAGTGAAAATGAAAACCAGGTACTTACGTGCTATTAATTCTCTCTGTGACACGTGCTGTGGGTTCCCCTGCTTGCGACGGGACATTGCCCTGGCATTTACACTTGCATTGCCCGGGGACCAGCACTCTGAAGGATGGGCTCTTCCCTCCTATTGCCTCCACTTGCTCGGCACTCAACTTTTCCCGGGACCTCCAAAAGTACGAGGCTCCTGCGATCGGACTGACGGCTGGGGTGGGTGGTTGATCGTGCTTTGAGCTATTGGCTAGTGGTCCCCTCACTCCGAGAGGCGAAAGTGTCTTTTGCGCTTCGCCTCGTCGGTCCACTCTGCCCCTGTGTTTGTATGTGACGAGACCGTGGATAGCCTGTGCTATACCTTCAGTTCTCTTTCACCGCTTCTCTCTGTAGGTTACTCACACCATTTGGCAAAAGGTGTGTGAGAGAAGTGATCTGTCCGAGTAGAAAAAAGAAAGATATCAGAAGTGGGGAAATATCCTTGGATGTTTGACGGATGTAGTGAGTGACAGTTGGGATCAAACCCTGGCGAGTGTCCCTCCACCTTGTGAGAGAAGAAGAATCAGAACGCGATGGTCAGTGCGCGCGCTGACAGCTCGGAATGCGCTGGGTATCGGCCTCTGAACTTATTTCGTTTCTTCTTTTAGAAACAAACACTAAAATAACAAATCGCAAACATTCACAATTACAATAATTGATAATACAATTTTACAAAATTATGAATCCAATTTTTCTTCTCGGGCACTTGGGTATCATCAAGTGATGGGCACTTCTGTTGGTGCAGCCTTGAGCATCAGCATGCAATGGCAGGTACTTTTCAGTCTCCTCAACTCCAAGTGCTCTGCCCCCTTGTACGGCTCTGTGTAGACCTGGCACACAGACTGCCACCTCTTTTCTAAATAAATCAAGACCTGCACTCTTTTTCTCTCCCCTTTCTCTGTGTGAGTGTGACGATTGAGTAGTGAGTCCTGCTTCCCCCGAGCTCTCGGTCTCTCTGTGGCTAGGGCTGCCTCCGTACAATGGGATACAATTCAAGTTCAAGTGCGGACGTGACGTTAAGTCTACAGTGAGAAAGAAAAATGGCAGACTGCAAGAGCACTGAGGGCGACTAGTGGTGGCTTTTCACAACTATCGGATCACCAGCAGCAAGCGGTGGACAGCGCACTGTCGCGGTCTCTCTTAGATAGAGGAGCAGTGGACGGAGCCTCTCCTCTTACTGCCTCACACAGACAGGCACGCGGAAGGGAAAGTCGCAGTGTTCAGAAAAAGTCACGCTATTCTTTATGTTCAAATAACATTTTCCATTGACCAATATACCCTAATAATAGAATAAGATTGTTTGTTGATTTTTGCATAGACCTGCTGGACAGTTTTGCATAGACCTGCTGGACAGTTTTGCATAGACCTGCTGGACAGTTTTGCATAGACCTGCTGGACAGTTTACAAGACCATTTCTATCAAATGCATTCATTGTCATCCGTCAAATATAATTTATTAGAAATATTATTCAAGTGGCTTTTTTTTACATATAGGCCTAAGGTGAATACTTTTATAAGTGGATGACTTGTTAAGATTTAGTCACCGATTTATTTTTTTTGCTGGCATTTCTGTACGCGCTTTTGACGTCCTATTCGATTACAATAGGAGCTAATAAGGAGGTGGGGAATAGACATTGATATAAAGTTCTTGGAAATATAATGTATTACGTGTCTTGTTACATTATCCATACAGACAACATTTGACCAGTATTCTGTAGTAACCTTCCCTCTGCTTGGCAATTTGCGTTGGAATGGAACACATTTGAACATAGATTAATTTGTTCAGAGATTTTATCATAAAATACCAGAACATCTTTACTCACTGCAAATTCTCAAAATAAATACTCGGAAAACAATGTTGTGTTGATTAGTCAACAACAAGCGTAGCCTAGGCTACTGTAGTGCATCTTATTTATCTCTGAACAGGTTCTCCCCGCAGACATTCATTTATATACATTTGGATTTATTCAGAGTTACATATTCTCTCATAAATGTATCAAGACCTAGTAAAAAGACGCAAAGCAAATTCCCGCGCTTCAAACACGATTCATCAGAGGTCGATCAAATACATAATGAATGTGCTTAGGCTATCTGTGCACTTTATTACAGGGTTATGAATAGACCACCTGGCTATCCTATAGTCTGTCTTATTCGTTATTTACATAGTTTACACATGATTCTGGCTCACAAAGTATGCAATGATTTACCAGAATAATTAAATACAGGCTATGTTTTTTTTAAATTATGAAATGGAGTCTGAACCATTTATAATTTGAAAGTTCATTCCTGCGTTCTTAATTCAAATCTATTTATCTCCGGATTCCAAGATGTTTATTACCTGTATGGTACCAGGGAAGCATTTCATATGGATCCTCTTTTGCCCTAATTCTGCACACTGGAGTTCAAATCCATGATCAGGGCCTTATCAACAAGATGACACCCATAAATTACAGAAATAAACTTCCAAGTGGTATAAACTCAAGATGAAAATGAGAAACACACACTGGAACACAGAATGAGAAACAGATCCTCATCACACTGTGTCAGCAGCATCTATATTGTAGGCGTACAATGCAGATGCTCGCCCCCATCCTCTGCTCTGCATCCCCATTGCCTGTGTGGGACTGCTCCAGTGCATGTGAGACTTGGAGACACACAAGAGCAAAGCACTAAGTCAAAGAGTGTGTTTGAGCTGAGCTTCTACCCTCTACCTACATGGAGCTGTAGTGGTAATCTTCTGCATGTCTTACTGGGAGCTGATTGACGAGGCAAGGAGATAGGCAGTAGTAAGGCAGGCGGTAAGGCAGGCAGCAGGGCAGGCAGTGTAGTGAGCGAGGCAAGCAGGCGGGACAGGGAGAGGGGCAGAGAGGCAGACAGACATGTAAGGATAGGCAGGCAGGCGAGGCAGGCAGAGAGGCAGACAGGCATATTGTGTGTTAGTGGGGGGAGGGGGGATCATGACAAGTAAGTTATTGTGTAACTGATGAAGATATCTGGGACAATTGACAAATTAATTAAATTGAAGCGGTTGGAAGGCGAGTACAAAATAATGTTTGATTCAAAGGAAATATAGTATTCCACACCATCTAGAGTGGTTGTGTTCTGGTGAAAAGAAGGGCACTATGTAAGAAATAGGGTGCCATTTGAGATACACTATGACTATGTCTGTGCTGTGGTAATACATACATCTGGTTTTGATCTAGCGAGTGATGCTGAGCTGCATACTGTTCCAACATTCCCATTCAACTTTCAACCCAGACGTGCTATCTATCTATCTATCTATCTATCTATCTATCTATCTATCTATCTATCTATCTATCTATCTATCTATCTATCTAACTACTAACTTTAAGCATCAGCTGTCTGAGCAGCTCACCAATCGCTGCCCATCTGTAAATAGCCCATCCAACTACCTACCTCATCCCCAAATTGTTTTTTATTTACTTTTTTTTGCTCTTTTGCACACCAGTATTTCTACTTGCACATCATCTGCACATCTATCACTCCAGTGTTAATTTTCTAAATTGTAATTACTTCGCTACTATGGCCTATTTATTGCCTTACCTCCTTACTCCATTTGCACACACTGTATATATATTTTTTCTATTGTTATTGACTGTACTTTTGATTATTCCATGTGTAACTCTGTGTTGTTTTTTGTCGCACTGCTTTGCTTTATCTTGGCCAGGTCGCAGTTGTAAATGAGAACTTGTTCTCAACTGGCCTACCTGGTTAAATAAAGGTGAAATAAACATTTTTAAAATAAAATATCTATCTATCTCGACTTTTTAAACCTTTATCTATAGTAGCCTATATATGGTGACAGGGATTCACTTTGTCGAAAACAACAACTTTTCACAGATTTTTCTTAGTGGAGGGAATTACTAGGCATCAGAAAGAGAGGTTGGGGTTTATTTTTCACTAGACATGAACGGTAGGTCAAAAGTCAAAAGCAAGCTCTCTGGTCATCCTTTCCTTTCCACATGGCATTGATTGGCTCAGCTGATACCAACTCCTATTGCTATTTAACACCCATCTCCATATCTCAATAGCTGGATTTGTGGGCAAACCCCCTGGAAAAACTTCCTCTTCCTCTAGCCGTATTTTAATCCGTGCATCATGCCTTCACGCCACCCCGTGTTGAGATGTTCATGCATATTTATCTCCAAGTGGTGCCGGGTCAGGTATTCATCCATCTCTTCTTTCTCTCTCCGTTGATCACGGGGGAATCCGAAGGCCTGCTTTCCCAGGGTTTTATCCCGGTGCGTGAACGACACGGAACGCTGGCTGAGCCTCCCTCTCACATCTAGATTTGGGGGAAAGAAGATTTTGTTCCTGTTCCAGGTGGTCCGCTCCACAGTTCTCATCTGCTGAGGAACCATGAAATACGCTTCTTTAAGCCTTAGTGGCCTGCCGCTCACCGCTGGCTGAGACTGAGGCTGAGACTGCCGCTACTGCAGAGCACTGTGTAAAACCACCGCCGCGATGCGTTGAATGGACTTTGTTCAGTCGTCCACATCGCCTTGAGTGCTCTTCCCTTCTTCTCTCTCTCTCTCTCTCTCTCTTTGTCGATACCAGTCCCTTTCCTTTCCTCTCCTATCTTCGCGGCTCGTCTTGGCTGGAGCCCCGAGCTTCAGCTGTCTTCAGTAGCAGCTTGACAGACTCAGAGCCAAGCGCTTTCCTGTTTCCCTCCTTTCTTCCTTCCCTCCATACACCAGCACCAGTGAGTGGGAGGATATAAATAGACATTCTCATGCTCATTTACAATAAAAGGGGGGATTGCAGGTTCTTCCCAATGATGCCTTTTCCGTACTGTATAACAGAACACCCAACTCCTATTTGGAAGGATATCCAACCGTTTTGTCCTCGCATTACTTAGCTGAAGGCATTACGTTGAAGCGTAAATCATTTTCATGTTTAAGATTAAGTACATGCCAATGGTTTTGGTTTTAGTTGTTATGGAAAGTAATGTATGAGATTAAGATTAGTTTTCATTTGTTGGTTCATCCCTGTAGTTAATTCAGTGGTCAGGGAGAGGGACTAAGTAAGTGGAATATAGGATTCAATCCCACTGCAAACCTACTGTTGGGTCCTGGTCAAAAGTAGTGCACTAAATAAGGAATAGGGTGCCATAGGGCTCTGGTCTAAAGTAGTGCACTAAATAGGGAATATGGTGCCAATTGGAACACTCATGTCTCATTCAAAGGTCACAAACTGACAAATCTTCCATATTTTACATCATACTGTAATCACAGCAGAGCAGAGTGAAATGTTCTCATAATCAGACCATTTCCTCATCATCACCCAGGTAAAGAAGAAGAAGTGAACTGTACATTTGAGTTGCCATGCATGGCTTATCGCGGCTCTCAGAATGTGCTCCTCATCCTTTTGCTCTCTGCTCTCAGACCCATGTTGGGCAACAGCAGTCAACTCTCTATTGCACCGGGCCCAATACCTCTCTGAGCTGAGGATCATCAGTGTTATAAGTTATGGGGATGTCCGTCGTCACGGCGACAATTCTTGGATGTAAATGTTCTGTTTTTGCCCCCTGGTTTAATTTGCATATGTAGTATATGCAGTGTTTGGGTTTTATGCTAATGCCAAATAAGCTGTTTCTCTAGGCTAATGATTCCAGCTGGCGATTAGAGGATAATTAACGGGAAATAGAGGTGTCCAACCGATTCTTTCGATGACTTGCATCCTAAAGAACAATTGTTCAGGAACGGGCTGCTAATATTTGGAGTCTTAGGGTTTTATAATCACTCATTTTAACTGTTTGTTGTTTATGTAATAAGAATGTATCATCATATTTTTCACTCTCACTCTGGAAGATACCAAAAAAAATCACCAGTGGACTCAACGCTTCCCTCCAGAATATCATATTCAACAGAGAAGTAAAGAGAGGCAGAGAGAGGCAGAGAGAGAGAGAGGCAGAGAGAGAGAGAGAGGCAGAGAAAGAGAGAGAGGCAGAGAGGCAGAGAGAGAGAGAGAGAGAGGCAGAGGCAGAGAGAGAGGCGAGATATGAATGTGACAGTGTTAATACCTCTACAGCCCTGTAACAGCCCTGTAACGTCTCCCAGACAAAGACTTGTAATGCAACAGTACCCTCTGTTGGCTAGCAGCTGCCAGATGCAAATTACAGGCCTCTGTCTACGCACCCACTGAACAGAGCAGGGTTAGCTCGCTCATCACAATTTGGGACCTTCACCCCCTCCTCTCTACCCCCCTACTACCATTCCTGGTAACCAACAACCCACCCCCCTCATTCTCTCCGGATGCAAGGGAAGAAGAGACAAGAAGAATAGTCTTGTTTGTTGTCTTCAGTGGTGTACTACAGTTCTCTTGTTCTAGACCTGTCTGACTGCCTGAGTCCATTTGAAAGTCAATGTTAAGTATGATTGATCACATAGAGATGCATGTAGCTGTATAGGCCCCTAGACTGGGTCGACACTGTAGCCACATTAATAGATAGCAGGTTGATTTTAAACATGACCTGCCCTGAAATAATATTCACTTTGGATGTCCTCCTTACTGGGTTAATGTTTAATTAAAAAGTGGTTTTGGTGGTTTTATTTTCTTATTATAGATGTTGAGAATAAAGCCAACCTTTAAAGTGCTAACGAGTACTCCCAAGACGTTCTCCACATGACTCAAGTGTTTGAGGGGGAGCTCGCGAGCAGAGAACAAGCCCTTAAGCACAATTAAGAATATCAAAGTTGAAATTATTCCCTTTAAAGGGAAAATGCTAATGATAGGTTTATTTATAACAAGTTAACACATTCCCCTGCTCTGCTCACCTGTAGCCGATGCGCTCATTGACTCACACACTTCTTCCCTCTACTCTTAATCAACAAGGGTTGGGGTATTGTTCTTTTTCAAAATTAACTTTATTTTTGGGATAATTAATGCTATTACAATTAACTAACGTAGATAGGATGGTTGTGTTGGTGACTTTCTCTGATGCGTTATATAATGAGGGTAAAAACAACCTATAAAACATTGTATATTTAACTCACAGAGCCAGAACTGTCTTTATGTGGTAATTAGATATGCATTCAATTACCAGCTGTATTTATGAGACTGCCTTGTGATGTCATAACACTGCAATATGTTATGTGCTTATTTTACATTTTTCTTCTTTGTTTCTTCTTTTTGGCAAGGAATTTAATATAAATTGTATTCAAGTTTTTATTGCTGTAACCTATTGTATCCATATATATATCCATCATTTGATATATGTTTGATTGAATTGCTCACACATTTTGACAGGGCTCGCTCTCTTTCTCTCTGTCCCTCTCTTTCCCCGCACACACGCGCTCGCTCGCATGCACGCACTCAACAGAGAGAGAGGAGAGAACACACACACACTCGAGAGAGCGAGAGAGAGAGCGGGGAGAGAGAAAGAAGGAGAGAAATGGCCCATCACTCCAGGAAAGGAATGTGCCCTTTAATTCCCTTTTCAGCAAGAAAAGTGAAATAAAAGTTCAAGAGTGCGTCCCAAATTATTCCCTATTCCCTATATGCACTACTTTTGACCATAGGCCTCTGGTAAAAATCAGTGCACTATATATCGAAAAGGGTATCACTTGGGACGTAGCCCAAGATACATTGATTATAAAGATGGGTGATATAAAGCTGTATTTCCCGGATGCTCCATGTTTCCAGGATGCTCCAGGATACTCCATGTTTCCAGGATGCTCCATGTTTCCAGGATGCTCCAGGATGCTCCATGTTTCCAGGATGCTCCATGTTTCCAGGATGCTCCAGGATACTCCATGTTTCCAGGATGCTCCAGGATGCTCCATGTTTCCAGGATGCTCCAGGATGCTCCATGTTTCCAGGATGCTCCATGTTTCCAGGATGCTCCAGGATGCTCCATGTTTCCAGGATGCTCCATGTTTCCAGGATGCTCCATGTTTCCAGCTTTCTGTCAGTATCTAGACTATCCACAACCAGACCAAGAGACCTAGAGGCAGGGGTCAGACACTCTCCGACCCCTGCTAAATGACAAATAATCCTTGTTGGGGTGCTAGGGGCCCGCTTGATCACTTTAGGAAGCCCCCTCTCTACTTTAGGAAGCCCCATCTCTCCTTTAGGAAGCACCGTCTCTTCTTTAGGAAGCACCGTCTCTCCTTTAGGCATGAGCGTGTGTAATAATTGACCATATTTTGACCATATTTGGTGAATAGCTGCATGTGTTTAAATAATATGTAGGCCTGTGAGCCTCAGTGCCTGCATCCTGTGTGTACAGTCGTGGCCAAAAGTTTTGAGAATGACACAAATATTAATTTTCACAAAGTCTGCTGCCCCAGTTTGTATGATGGCAATTTGCATATACTACAGAATGTTATGAAGAGTGATCAGATGAATTGCAATTAATTGCAAAGTCCCTCTTTGGCATGCAAATTAACTGAATCCCCAAAAAACATTTCCACTGCATTTCAGCCCTGCCACAAAAGGACAAGCTGACATCATGTCAGTGATTCTCTCGTTAACACAGGTGTGAGTGTTGACGAGGACAAGTCTGGATATCACACTGCCATGCTGATTGAGTTCGAATAACAGACTGGAAGCTTCAAAAGGAGGGTGGTGCTTGGAATCATTGTTCTTCCTCTGTCAACCACGTGCAGTCATCATTGCTTTGCACAAAAAGGGTTTCACAGGCAAGGATATTGTTGCCAGTAAGATTGCACCTAAATCAACCATTTATCGGATCATCAAGAACTTCAAGGAGACTGGTTCAATTGTTGTGAAGAAGGCTTCAGGGCACTCAAGAAAGTCCAGCAAGCGCCAGGACTGTCTCCTAAAGTTGATTCAGCCTGCGGGATTGGGGCACCACCAGTACAGAGCTTGCTCAGGAATGGCAGCAGGCAGGTGTGAGTGCATTTGCATGCACAGTGAGGCGAAGACTTTTGGAGGATGGCCTGGTGTCAAGAAGAGCAGCAAAGAAGCCACTTTTCTCCAGGAAAAACATCAGGTACAGACTGATATTCTGCAAAAAGTACAGGGATTGGACTGCTGAAGACTGAGGTAAAGTCATTTTCTCTGATGAATCCCCTTTCCGATTGTTTGGGGAATCCGGAAAAAAGCTTGTCCGGAGAAGACAAGGTGAGCACTACCATCAGTCCTGTGTCATGCCAACAGTAAAGCATCCTGAGACCATTCATGTGTGGGGTTGCTTCTCAGCCAAGGGAGTGGACTCACTCACAATTTGCCTAAGAACACAGCCATGAATAAAGAATGGTACCAACACATCCTCCGAGAGCAACTTCTCCCAACCATCCAGGAACAGTTTGGTGACGAACAATGCCTTTTCCAGCATGATGGAGCACCATAAGGCAAGGTGTGGCTCGGGGAACTAAACATCAACTAAGTGGCTCGGGGAACAAAACATCAAGTGGCTCGGGGAACAAAACAACAATATTTTGGGTCCATGGCCAGGAAACTCCCCAGACCTTAATCCCATTGAGAGCTTGTGGTCAATCCTCAAGAGGCGGGTGGACAAACAAAAACCCACAAATTCTGACAAACTCCAAGCATTGATTATGCAAGAATGGGTTGCCATCAGTCAGGATGTGGCCCAGAAGTTAATTGACAGCATGCCAGGGCGGATTGCAGAGGTCTTGAAAAAGAAGGGTCAACACTGCAAAAATTGACTCTGCATCAACTTCATGTAATTGTCAATAAAAGCCTTTGACACTTATGAAACGCTTGTAATTATAAGTCAGTATTCCATAGTAACATCTGACAAAAATATCTAAAGACACTGAAGCAGCAAACTTTGTGAAAATTCATATTTGTGTCATTCTCAAAACTTTTGGCCACGACTGTATATGTGTATGTAGGGTGTCACTACAGTTGTCACCCCTTGTTGTTTGTCTTGTTTAAATAGGAGGAACAATGTCCCTTTCACCTGTTAACCTTCGACCTGTTGTCACTGAACTGTCAACTTGTCACTCAGTCTTATAAAGGACCGTGGCAGCCCTAATGGTTTGTGTGTCATGAACCATCTGAAGCCTATTGAGTTCCCAAGCCAACAACATTTTCTTATCCTTTCAACAAATGCTGAAATAAGAAACAGAACAGGGCTCATGTGTTACTCTTGTGGCTCCCCAACAGTCTATCATCATTACCCAAACCATAGCGTTTGGAGTTTTCTTATGAACAACGGCCGTGTTTGTGTGTCTACATGCTTAATGTTTAAACTGTTACACAAACTGGAACTCAATATCAGCTTAACGTGTGTCATGTATGTGTGAGTCTTTCCTGTGACTTCAACTTGTCACTCAGTCAACGGATATTGAAATTAGAACAAGGAGATGGACCTCTTGGCGTCACTCAATCTTAGGTTAGGACAGTGGAGGAGAATTCTCAACAGCCACTCTTAACCATTTTTACCTCATGAGCCAACCTAAAACTTATTAGATTACCAAATCAAAGTTGTTTCCAGATGATTTAAACAAATATTGACAATAGAAGAAGAGCAGAAGAATAAGTATTGTCACTCCCCTGATGAATAACCTGGGTTGTCTGTGTGCCACTATACTGTGTGTGTGTGTGTGTGTGTGTGTGTGTGTGTGTGTGTGTGTGTGTGTGTGTGTGTGTGTGTGTGTGTGTGTGTGTGTGTGTGTGTGTGTGTGTGTGTGTGTGTGTGTGACCCTCAACACAGGAGCTCCTCAGGGGTAAGTGCTTTGCCCCCTCCTTGTACTCCACTGTTCACCCACGACTGCGTGGCCAAGCATGAAAACATTTGGAATGTGCTCCTCGGATACTCAAAAAGTTATACAGCTGCACCATTGAGAGCATCTTGACTGGCTGCATCACCGCCTGGTATGGCAACTGCTTGGCATCCGTCCGCAAGGCGCTACAGAGGGTAGTGCGTATGGCCCAAGTAAAAGCTCCCAAGTAAAAGTGAAAGTCAC
Source organism: Salvelinus namaycush (assembly GCF_016432855.1). Lineage (NCBI taxonomy): Eukaryota > Metazoa > Chordata > Actinopteri > Salmoniformes > Salmonidae > Salvelinus > Salvelinus namaycush. Next base: position 14,711 of record NW_024060774.1, on the reverse strand, counting down.
CCAGAAAATACTACTTGAGTAAAAGTCTAAAAGTATTTGGTTTTAAATATACTTTAGTATCAAATGTAAATGTTCAAGTTGAAATCATTTCAAATTCCTTATAATAAGCAAAGCAGATGGACATATTTTCTAGTTTTTTAAAAATGTATTTACAAATAGCCAGTGGCACACTCCAACACTCAGATATCATTAACAGATAGCCAGGGTCACACTCCAACATCATTTACAGATAGCCAGGGGCACACTCCAACATTCATACATCATTAACAGATAGCCAGGGACACACTCCAACACTCAGACATCCTTAACAGATAGCCAGGGGTACAGTCCAACACTCAGACATCATTAACAGATAGCCAGGGTCACACTCCAACATCATTTACAGATAGCCAGGGGTACACTCCAACACTCAGACATCATTAACAGATAGCCAGGGTCACACTCCAACATCATTTACAGATATCCAGGGGCACACTCCAACACTCAGACATCATTTACAGATAGCTAGGGTCACACTCCAACACTCAGACATCCTTAACAGATAGCCAGGGTCACACTCCAACATCATTTACAGATAGCCAGGGGCACACTCCAACATCATTTACAGATAGCCAGGGACACACTCCAACATCATTTACAGATAGCCAGGGGCACACTCCAACACTCAGACATCATTTACAGATAGCCAGGGGCACACTCCAACACTCAGACATCCTTAACAGATAGCCAGGGTCACACTCCAACATCATTTACAGATAGCCAGGGGCACACTCCAACATCATTTACAGATAGCCAGGGGCACACTCCAACATCATTTACAGATAGCCAGGGGCACACTCCAACACTCAGACATCCTTAACAGATAGCCAGGGTCACACTCCAACATCATTTACAGATAGCCAGGGGCACACTCCAACATCATTTACAGATAGCCAGGGGCACACTCCAACATCATTTACAGATAGCCAGGGGCACACTCCAACATCATTTACAGATAGCCAGGGGCACACTCCAACATCATTTACAGATAGCCAGGGGCACACTCCAACATAATTTACAGATAGCCAGGGGCACACTCCAACATCATTTACAGATAGCCAGGGGCACACTCCAACATCATTTACAGATAGCCAGGTGCACACTCCAACATCATTTACAGATAGCCAGGGGCACACTCCAACATCATTTACAGATAGCCAGGGGCACACTCCAACATCATTTACAGATAGCCAAGGGCACACTCCAACATCATTTACAGATAGCCAGGGGCACACTCCAACATCATTTACAGATAGCCAGGGGCACACTCCAACATCATTTACAGATAGCCAGGGGCACACTCCAACATCATTTACAGATAGCCAGGGGCACACTCCAACACTCAGACATCCTTTACAAATGAAGCATTTTTGATAAGTGAGTCTGTCAGATCAGAGACAGTAAGGACGACCAGGGATGTTCTCTTAATAAGTGTGTGAATTAGACCGTTTTCCTGCCGTGTTAAACATTCAAAATGTAACTAGTACTTTTGGTTGTCAGGGAAAATGTATGGAGTAAAATTTATATAATTTTCTTCAGGAATGTAGTGAAGTAAAAGTAAAAGTAGTCCAAAATATAAATAGTAAAGTACAGATACCACAAAAAACTACTTAAGTAGTACTTTAAAGTATTTTTACTTAAGTACTTTACACCACTGTGTAATATTATTATTTTTTAATTAAAAACGGTGTCAGGAAGGCCCTAACAATTGTCATGTCAAAGACTCCAGCCACCCAAGTCTTAGACTGTTCTCTCTGCTACCGCACGGCAAGCGGTACCAATGTACCAATTCTGGAACCAACAGGACCCTGAACAGCTTCTACCCTCAAGCCATAAGACTACTAAATAGTTAACCAAATAGCTACCCAGACGAACTGCATTGACCCCCCTTTGCACGAACTCTTGACTCATCACATACGCTGCTTCTACCTCAATCACCTCGTACATCAACTCGGTACATGTACCCCGTGTCTATAGCAAAGTTATCATTACTCATTGTGTATTTATTCCTTGTGTTATCTTTCTATAATTTTCTTATTTTTCTCTCTGCATTGTTGGGAAGGGCCTGTAAGTAAGCATTCTCCCCCCAAAAAATGTATACTACTGTTAGTCTACACCTAATGTGACAAATGCCATTCTATTTGAGACAGTGTGCTGCATCACAGGTATGTACAGTGATGGATAGGGGTGGCTGCATCTCTGCCTATCCTCACACAAGAGTCACCTCTAGTTCAACCTGATAAAAGCAGCTCAGTAAATATGGCCTTCATTAACATGGAGCAGTGTTGTGTGTGTGTGTAGACAGTTTATACTATTGAGGTGAGTCAGCATGACGCAATTGCAAGCAATGCTATCACTTCCATTTGAATCCTGTCCCATTCATTCATATTGACACACATACACACACCCCAGACCATATACATTCTGTCCCAATATAGCATTGAAACATTTTTGAAACAGGAACAGATTGCGGGGCTAAAGGGGGGGATGTGGTTGGCTCAGAGTCTCACCAGTGGTCAGTGAAGGTGTGAGACCTGGCCTCCCTGCTGGAGGAGGATTACTACCTGGTGGTCAGTGAAGGTGTGAGACCTGGCCTCCCTGCTGGAGGAAGATTACTACCTGGTGGTCAGTGAAGGTGTGAGACCTGGCCTCCCTGCTGGAGGAGGATTACTACCTGGTGGTCAGCGAAGGTGTGAGACCTGGCCTCCCTGCTGGAGGAGGATTACTACCTGGTGGTCGGTGAAGGTGTGAGACCTGGCCTCCCTGCTGGAGGAGGATTACTACCTGGTGGTCAGTGAAGGTGTGAGACCTGGCCTCCCTGTTGGAGGAGGAGGATTACTACCTGGTGGTCAGTGAAGGTGTGAGACCTGGCCTCCCTGTTGGAGGAGGAGGATTACTACCTGGTGGTCAGTGAAGGTGTGAGACCTGGCCTCCCTGTTGGAGGAGGATTACTACCTGGTGGTCAGTGAAGGTGTGAGACCTGGCCTCCCTGCTGGAGGAAGATTACTACCTGGTGGTCAGTGAAGGTGTGTGAGACCTGGCCTCCCTGTTGGAGGAGGAAGATTACTACCTGGTGGTCAGTGAAGGTGTGTGTGAGACCTGGCCTCCCTGTTGGAGGAGGATTACTACCTGGTGGTCAGTGAAGGTGTGAGACCTGGCCTCCCTGTTGGAGGAGGAGGATTACTACCTGGTGGTCAGTGAAGGTGTGTGAGACCTGGCCTCCCTGTTGGAGGAGGAGGATTACTACCTGGTGGTCAGTGAAGGTGTGAGACCTGGCCTCCCTGTTGGAGGAGGAGGATTACTACCTGGTGGTCAGTGAAGGTGTGAGACCTGGCCTCCCTGTTGGAGGAGAATTACTACCTGGTGGTCAGTGAAGGTGTGAGACCTGGCCTCCCTGCTGGAGGAGGATTACTACCTGGTGGTCAATGTCAGTGAGGGACAATCTACACACACACACAATAACACTAACACACACAGATCGGATTGTGAATAATGGTGTTGCTATAGGAGACAGGTAGTTCCAGTGCTCTCACAACTCCATCCAGCACCATCAGCACTTTGAAAGATTAAGTCTTCCTACATTTCTTTATTTCATCCCCCTCCCTCAGCCCGGCCCGCATCCCCTCTGTCTCTCTCTCTGCTACTATCTGCTTGTTTCACATTTCACCCGCTCACTACACCATCTCTTGCCGGCCCCATGATTCATCACTGGCCCATCAGCTGGCAACCATGGACAGCAGCGGCGCTGCAGTGGGGAAGTGAACAGCAAACGACCGCTCTGTCATTCACCTTTATCTATCATCTGAATGTCACTCCTACACTTCCCACAGCTACAAACACATCTACAGCCCAAAGTTACAGTTTACAGTTACAGCCACAGTTACGGCCCACAGTTACAGCTAGAGCTACAGCCCACAGCTACAGCCCACAGCTGCAGCTACAGCTCACAAATACAGCCCACAGATACAGCCCACAGCTGCAGCCCACAAATGCAGCTCACAGCTACAGCCCACAGTTACAGCCCCCAAATAAAGCCCACAGCTAAAGTTACAGCCACAGCTAAAGTTACAGCCACAGCTAAAGTTACAGCCACAGCTACAGCCCACAGCTACAACCCACAGCTACAGCCCAGTTACAGCCACAGCTACAGCCCACAGCTACAGCCCACAGCTACAACCCACAGCTACAGCCCAGTTACAGCCACAGCTACAGCCCACAGTTACAGCCCGCAGCTACAGCCCACAGCTACAGCCCGCAGATAACGCCCACAGTTAGTTACAGCCCACACTTACAGCCCACAGTTAGTTCACAGCTACACCCACAGCTACAGCCCACAGCTAAAGTACCAGCCCACAGCTACAGTTACAGAAGGTTGGTTGCACCTTAATTAGGGAGGACTGGCTCGTGGTAATGGCTGGAGCGGAATTAGTGGAATGGCATCAAATACATCAAACACATGGTTTGATGCCATTCCATTGGCTCCGTTCCAGACATTATTATGAACCATCCTCCCCTCAGCAGTCTCCACTGGTTACAGCTCACTGCTACAGCCCACAGTCGAAGCAGCAATCACCAACAAACTAGTCTAGACACACACACACAGCCAACCAGCCTGGAGAGACCAGAGATTTCCCCTCTCTTTGGGTGGTATGTATGTGCGTGCATGAGAAATCCAGGAGGAGAACAGACCAGTTGTCCTTTGCCCTTACCTACAGTAGGCCCTCACACAGAGGGTGCTTCATGTACAGACACACAGGGGGATGGTACAGTATAGATAATGTTACACTCTGCCTCAACTGGCCCTCTCTAGTCATACCTGCTCCTGTAGTGCAGCTGCATCAGTCATAGGAGAGAGTAGATACGAGTCTACAGTCTTCTCCCTCTGTGATGCTACACGAATACAGTGAAACTACACGTCTCTCTCTCTCCCCTTCCCTCTCTCAGTATTCTCTCCCTCTCTCTGTCACCCCCTCTCTCTCTCCCATCTTCCCCCTTTCTCGCTCGCTCTCCCACCCTCCCCCTGTCTCTCTCCCTCTCTGTTATGCCTCAGTGACAGTAAAACAGAGTTACTAATAATGAACTTAGACTCATTAACTATTGTTTCACTGCTCTCTGCTGGTCGAAAATCGCTTCTATTGACTTCCCAGTACTCTCTCCTACAGTAGAACAGAATTGGAGCAAATTTATTTTGGGAAATTTACACCAAATGTATAGTCCAGTAAAATGCATGCGCTGACTCACATCCAAAATTTTTTAAAGAGGTGCTGACTAACAGAGAATAAACTGTATGAAAATAAAGAAAAGTTGCACACTATATATCATCTCCCAACTATTTAATGGGTCAATTTCCTCATTAACGTTGAGGCACTCCGTTAAGGCACTCTGTTGAGGCACTCCGTTAAGGTATTCTGTTGAGGCACACCGTTAAGGCATTCTGTTGAGGCACGCCGTTGAGGCACACCGTTAAGGCACTCCGTTAAGGCATTCTGTTGAGGCACGCCGTTGAGGCACACCGTTAAGGCACTCCGTTAAGGCATTCTGTTGAGGCACTCTGTTTTTTATTTTTTTATTTCACCTTTATTTAACCCGGTAGGCCAGTTGAGAACAAGTTCTCATTTACAACTGCGACCTGGCCAAGATAGAGCAAACAGTGTGACACAAACAACAACACAGAGTTACACATGGAATAAACAAACATGCAGTCAATAATACAATATAAAAGTCTATATACAGTGTGTGCAAATGAGGAAGGATTAGGAAGGTAAGGCAATAAATAGGCCATAGTGGCGAAATAATTACAATATAGCAATTAAACACTGGAGTGATAGATGTGCAGAAGATGAGTGTGCAAGTAGAGATACTGGGGTGCAAAGGAGCAAAGTAAATCAAATAAATAACAGTATGGGGGATGAGGTAGTTGGATGGGCTATTTACAGATGGGCTATGTACAGGTGCAGTGATCTGTGAGCTGCTCTGACAGCTGGTGCTTAAAGTTAGTGAGGGTGTTATGAGTCTCCAGCTTCAGTGATTTTTGCAGTTCGTTCCAGTCATTGGCAGCAGAGAACTGGAAGGAAAGGTGGCCAAATTAGTAATTGGCTTTGGGGGTGACCAGTGAGATATACCTGCTGCAGCGCGTGCTACGGGTGGGTGCTGCTATGGTGACCAGTGAGCTGAGATAAGGCGGGGCTTTACCTAGCAAAGACTTATAGATGACCTGGAGCCAGTGGGTTTGGCGACGAATATGAAGCAAGGACTAGCCAACGAGAGCATACAGGTCGCAGTGGTGGGTAGTGTATGGGGCTTTGGTGACAAAACGGATGGCACTGTGATAGACTGCATCCAATTTGCTGAATGTTGGAGGCTATTTTGTAAATTACATCGCCGAAGTCAAGGATCGGTAGGATAGTCAGTTTTACGAGGGTATGTTTGGCAGCATGAGTGAAGGATGCTTTGTTGCGAAATAGGAAGCCGATTCTAGATTTAATTTTGGATTGGAGATGCTTAAATGTGAGTCTGGAAGGAGAGTTTACAGTCAAACCAGACACCTAGGCATTTGTAGTTGTCCACATATTCTAAGTCAGAACCGTCCAGAGTAGTGATGCTGGACAGGCGGGCAGGTGTGGGCGATCGGTTGAAGAGCATGCATTTAGTTTTACTTGCATTTAAGGGTAGTTGGAGGCCACGGAAGGAGTGTTGTATGGCATTGAAGCTTGTCTGGAGGTTAATTAACACAGTGTCCAAAGAAGCGCCAGATGTATACAGAATGGTGTCGTCTGCGTAGAGGTGGATCAGAGAATCACCAGCAGCAAGAGCGACATCATTGATATATACAGAGAATAGAGTCGGCCCAAATTGAACCCTGTGGCACCCCCATAGAGACTGCCAGAGGTCTGGACAACAGGCCCTCTGATTTGACACACTGAACTCTGTCTGAGAAGTAGTTGGTGAACCAGGCGAGGCAGTCATTGAGAAACCAAGGCTGTTGAGTCTGCCGATGAGGATGTGGTGATTGACAGAGTCGAAAGCCTTGGCCAGGTCGATGAAGACGGCTGCACAGTACTGTCTCTTATCGATGGCGGTTATGATATCGTTTAGGACCTTGAGCGTGGCTGAGGTGCACCCATGACCAGCTCGGAAACCAGATTGCATAGCGGAGAAGGTACGGTGGGATTCGAAATGGTCGGTGATCTGTTTGTTAACTTGGCTTTTGAAGAGGGTAGGGTAGGATAGATATAGGTCTGTAGCAGTTTGGGTCTAGAGTGTCTCCCTCTTTGAAGAGGGGGATGACTGCGGCAGCTTTCCAATCTTTGGGGATCTCAGACGATATGAAAGAGAAATTGAACAGGCTAGTAATAGGGGTTGAAACAATTTCGGCGGATAATTTTAGAAAGAGAGGGTCCAGATTGTCTAGCCCGGCTGATTTGTAGGGGTCCAGATTTTGCAGCTCTTTCAGAACATCAGCTATCTGGATTTGGGTGAAAGAGAAATGGGGAGGCTTGGGCAAGTTGCTGTGGGGGGTGCAGGGCTGTTGACCGGGGTAGGGGTAGCCAGGTGGAAAGCATGGCCAGCTGTAGAAAAATGCTTATTGAAATTCTCAATAATCATGGATTTATCAGTGGTGACAGTGTTTCCTAGCCTCAGTGCAGCGGGCAGCTGGGAGGAGGTGCTCTTTACAGTGTCCCAGAACTTTTTGGAGTTTGTGCTGCAGGATGCAAATTTCTGTTTTGAAAAGCTAGCCTTTGCTTTCCTAACTGCCTGTGTATATTGGTTCCTAACTTCCCTGAAAAAAGTTGCATATCGCGGGGGCAATTCGATGCTAATGCAGTACACCACAGGATGTTTTTGTGCTGGTCAAGGGCAGTCAGTTAAGGCACACCGTTGAGGCACACCGTTGAGGCACTCCGTTGAGGCACACCGTTGAGGCACACCGTTGAGGCACTCCGTTGAGGCATTCTGTTGCCGAAAACGTTGGTGATGAAGTTTACCCATTAAATTGTTGGGAGTTGATATAGAGTATGCAACTTTATTTATTTTCACACCAAGTGAAACACTGACATTAACTCCTAAGCACGCTAACACACGAACACGCATGCACATCCTCATACACACACACACACATGCGAGTCCTCCTCCAGCTTTGTCCCATGACTCTCTTACTGAGCAGAGTTAACACTGTACAGTACGTTCCAATAAAAAAGGTAATGATTCAGCCCATATGAAAGCACAGTTAAATATTCATGACATAGTGGGTTGTGTGTACAGTACACTAGAGCACAGTTAAATATTCATGACATAGTGGGTTGTGTGTACAGTACACTAGAGCACAGTTAAATATTCATGACATAGTGGGTTGTGTGTACAGTACACTAGAGCACAGTTAAATATTCATGACATAGTGGGTTGTGTGTACAGTACACTAGAGCACAGTTAAATATTCATGACATAGTGGGTTGTGTGTACAGTACACTAGAGCACAGTTAAATATTCATGACATAGTGGGTTGTGTGTACAGTACACTAGAGCACAGTTAAATATTCATGACATAGTGGGTTGTGTGTACAGTACACTAGAGCACAGTTAAATATTCATTACATAGTGGGTTGTGTGTACAGTACACTAGAGCACAGTTAAATATTCATTACATAGTGGGTTGTGTGTACAGTACACTAGAGCACAGTTAAATATTCATGACATAGTGGGTTGTGTGTGTGTACAGTACACTAGAGCACAGTTAAATATTCATGACATAGTGGGTTGTGTGTGTGTACAGTACACTAGAGCACAGTTAAATATTCATGACATAGTGGGTTGTGTGTACAGTACACTAGAGCACAGTTAAATATTCATGACATAGTGGGTTGTGTGTACAGTACACTAGAGCACAGTTAAATATTCATGACATAGTGGGTTGTGTGTACAGTACACTAGAGCACAGTTAAATATTCATGACATAGTGGGTTGTGTGTACAGTACACTAGAGCACAGTTAAATATTCATTACATAGTGGGTTGTGTGTACAGTACACTAGAGCACAGTTAAATATTCATTACATAGTGGGTTGTGTGTACAGTACACTAGAGCACAGTTAAATATTCATTACATAGTGGGTTGTGTGTACAGTACACTAGAGCACAGTTAAATATTCATTACATAGTGGGTTGTGTGTGTGTACAGTACACTAGAGCACAGTTAAATATTCATGACATAGTGGGTTGTGTGTACAGTACACTAGAGCACAGTTAAATATTCATGACATAGTGGGTTGTGTGTACAGTACACTAGAGCACAGTTAAATATTCATGACATAGTGGGTTGTGTGTACAGTACACTAGAGCACAGTTAAATATTCATGACATAGTGGGTTGTGTGTACAGTACACTAGAGCACAGTTAAATATTCATGACATAGTGGGTTGTGTGTACAGTACACTAGAGCACAGTTAAATATTCATGACATAGTGGGTTGTGTGTACAGTACACTAGAGCACAGTTAAATATTCATTACATAGTGGGTTGTGTGTACAGTACACTAGAGCACAGTTAAATATTCATGACATAGTGGGTTGTGTGTACAGTACACTAGAGCACAGTTAAATATTCATTACATAGTGGGTTGTGTGTACAGTACACTAGAGCACAGTTAAATATTCATTACATAGTGGGTTGTGTGTACAGTACACTAGAGCACAGTTAAATATTCATTACATAGTGGGTTGTGTGTGTGTACAGTACACTAGAGCACAGTTAAATATTCATTACATAGTGGGTTGTGTGTACAGTACACTAGAGCACAGTTAAATATTCATTACATAGTGGGTTGTGTGTACAGTACACTAGAGCACAGTTAAATATTCATTACATAGTGGGTTGTGTGTACAGTACACTAGAGCACAGTTAAATATTCATGACATAGTGGGTTGTGTGTGTGTACAGTACAGTACACAACAGCTTAACTCCTGGTAAAGTAAATATGTAGGATCATAATTTGAGCCAGATTTTGCTACAGCAGGGAAATATTCCTTCAGCAACAGGAAATGTGAAATGTTATGTGGATTATAATACATTTTTCGCAGGGGTTGATACATTTTTCATAAGAGAAAATCTCATCTGAAATTTCGAAATGGAAATTACAAACTTCCGAAGCCTTTTTAAACCTCAAATACACTGCAAGTCCTGCATTGCAAAGTTCTCCTGCAACAGGTGATCAAATTAAGGTCCTACATCTGGCCAATCCTTAATCAAGTAATAATGAGCGCTATGCTATATGTCAACAGGGCCTTGTTATGCTGCCATATCAGCAAGTATAATGGGAGAAGGTGAGGCAAACAGCTCTCTGTGAAGAGTCTGAGTCACTTAGATCCACTCTCATGTAATTACACTTCAATAAGAACAATTCAAATATTCAAGGAAGACACTAGCAAGAGAGGTTTGGCTTTCGATTACCATAAACTAAAATTCAAATGGCACTCGCACATCTGAGCTATCTTTTTTGCAGGTGCATGGTATTACTAATACCTAAAACACCTGAGTGTGTGTATGTGAACTTGCTATCCTCTCCTGTCTCCCTGGCTGCAGAACGCTGCCCCTGTACCCACCTGTCATCTCCTGTCACTCTAGAAGGAAAGGCAGAGAGACGACAAAATCTGATCATATCAGGCCTGATTCCCTCACATCTCCACACACACACACTGCTGTGCCTGGACGGTGTGCTGGGATGTTACGCGGCCAGGCCCACGGTAAAGGGCCTGTGCTGTCCTGGTGTCCCTCCACATCTCCATCAGTCCCCAACCCTGGTCCCTGACCTAGAAACCACAGATCTGGCTGCCACAACCGTGCACACCGTGCGAGTGTGTACTCTCCTCTTCACCCCCCCTTTTCTGCCACCGCTGCCCTTCTGACCAGTTCGGGGGTGAAGTGAAGTTACCATGGTGACAGGTCGATGGTCATTGCCGCTCAGGTAGACCGAGGGTAGCAAGGGGGAGCGGGGTGTGTGTGTATGTGTGTATTGGGGGCCAAGTAAGAGACAAGATGGTTTGTGGCACGAGGCTCTCCTGTCAGGCTTAGTGTCTGTACTGGAGGATAGGGCGGGAGGGAGGGATGCAGGGAAAAGGAGGAGAGGAAGCAGAGTGGGATATATAACACAGGAGGGATGGAGGGAATGAAGGTCAAGGAAGGGAAGAGAGCAAAGGTGATGGAAGGTTTGGAAGATTGGAGGAAGGTGGTATGGATAGAGTGATGGAGGTGGGAGGCTAGTAGAGGATACCAGGTCTACCAACCTGACATCAACCCCTCTAGTAGAGGATACCAGGTCTACCAACCTGACATCAACCCCTCTTGGCAAATTCAGACCACAAGCCTATGATCACTCCTCTCCTTCTCCCCTCTCCTCCCCCTCTTCTTGGACACTAAGCCTCCAGCAGATGTACGGGAACTAAGACCTGTCTGACACTGTCTCAGAAAGAGAGTGGAGGAGAGGATGAAAGATAAAAAGAAGTTGGTGGGGGAGAGGAAAGAATGAGAGAGAGAGAGAAAGAGAGAATGAGTAGACAGAGACACACACACATAGAAACAAACCAATACACACACAAACACCAGAGAGTGTAGGGAGCCCATAGTACAATAGGAGAGAGTAGGGAGCCCATAGTACCAGAGGAGGGAGTAGAGAGCCCATAGTACCAGAGGAGAGAGTAGGGAGCCCATAGTACCAGAGGAGAGAGTAGAGCCCATAGTACCAGAGGAGAGAGTAGGGAGCCTATAGTACCAGAGGAGAGAGTAGAGAGCCCATAGTACCAGATGAGAGAGCAGGGAGCCCATAGTACCAGAGGAGAGAGTAGAGAACCCATAGTACCAGAGGAGAGAGTAGAGCCCATAGTACCAGAGGAGAGAGTAGAGAGCCCATAGTACCAGAGGAGAGAGTAGGGAGCCCATAGTACCAGAGGAGAGAGTAGAGAGCCCATAGTACCAGAGGAGAGAGTAGGGAGCCCATAGTACCAGAGGTGAGAGCAGGGAGCCCATAGTACCAGAGGTGAGAGCAGAGATCCCATACTACCGGAGGAGAGAGTAGAGAGCCAATAGTATCAGAGAGTAGAGAGCCCATAGTACCAGAGGAGAGAGTAGAGAGCCCATAGTACCAGAGGAGAGAGTAGAGAGCCCATAGTACCAGCGGAAAGAGTAGAGGGCCCATAGTACCAGAGGAGAGGGCAGAGAGCCCATAGTACCAGAGGAGAGAGCAGAGAGCCCATAGTACCAGAGGAGAGAGTAGAGAGCCCATAGTACCAGCGGAAAGAGTAGAGGGCCCATAGTACCAGAGGAGAGGGCAGAGAGCCCATAGTACCAGAGGAGAGAGCAGAGAGCCCATAGTACCAGAGGAGAGAGTAGAGAGCCCATAGTACCAAAGGAGAGAGTAGAGAGCCCATAGTACCAGAGGAGAGAGTAGAGAGTCCATAGTACCAGACAGTAGAGAGCCCTTAGTACCAGAGGAGAGAGTAGAGAGCCCTTAGTACCAGAGGAGAGAATAGAGAGCCCATAGTACCATAGGAGAGTCGAGCCCATAGTACCAGAGGAGAGAGTAGAGAACCCATAGTACCAGAGGAAAGAGTAGAGAGCCCATAGTACCAGAGGAGAGAGCCCATAGTACCAGAGGAGAGAGTAGAGAGCCCATAGTACCAGAGGAGAGAGTAGAGAGCCCATAGTACCAGAGGAGAGAGCCCATAGTACCAGAGGAGAGAGTAGAGAGCCCATAGTACCAGAGGAGAGAGTAGAGAGCCCTTAGTACCAGAGGAGAGAGTAGAGAGCCCTTAGTACCAGAGGAGAGAGTAGAGAGCCCATAGTACCAGAGGAGAGAGCCCATAGTACCAGAGGAGAGAGTAGAGAGCCCATAGTACCAGAGGAGAGAGTAGAGAGCCCTTAGTACCAGAGGAGAGAGTAGAGAGCCCTTAGTACCAGAGGAGAGAGTAGAGAGCCCATAGTACCAGAGGAGAGAGCAGAGAGCCCATAGTACCAAAGGAGAGAGTAGAGAGCCCTTAGTACCAGAGGAGAGAGTAGAGAGCCCTTAGTACCAGAGGAGAGAGTAGAGGGTCCATAGTACCAGAGGAGAGAGTAGAGAGCCCATAGTATCAGGAGAGGGAGTACAGCGCCCATAGTACCAGAGAGTAGAGAGCCCATAGTACCAGAGGAGAGAGTAGAGAGCCCTTAGTACCAGAGGAGAGAGTAGAGAGCCCATAGTACCAGAGGAGAGAGTAGAGAGCCCATAGTACCAGAGGAGAGAGTAGAGAGCCCATAGTACCAAAGGAGAGAGTAGAGAGCCCATAGTATCAGGAGAGAGAGTAGAGAGCCCATAGTACCAGAGGAGAGAGTAGAGGGTCCATAGTACCAGAGGAGAGAGTAGAGAACCCAGAGTACCAGAGGAGAGAGTAGAGAACCCAGAGTACCAGAGGAGAGAGCAGAGAGCCCATACTACCAGAGGAGAGAGTAGAGAGCCCATAGTACCAGAGGAGAGAGTAGAGGGTCCATAGTACCAGAGGAGAGAGTAGAGAGCCCAGAGTGCCAGAGGAGAGAGCAGAGAGCCCATAGTACCAGAGGAGAGAGTAGAGAGCCCATAGTACCAGAGGAGAGAGTAGAGAGCCCATAGTACCAAAGGAGAGAGTAGAGAGCCCATAGTATCAGGAGAGAGAGTAGAGAGCCCATAGTACCAGAGGAGAGAGTAGAGGGTCCATAGTACCAGAGGAGAGAGTAGAGAACCCAGAGTACCAGAGGAGAGAGTAGAGAACCCAGAGTACCAGAGGAGAGAGTAGAGAGCCCATACTACCAGAGGAGAGAGTAGAGGGTCCATAGTACCAGAGGAGAGAGTAGAGAGCCCAGAGTGCCAGAGGAGAGAGCAGAGAGCCCATAGTACCAAAGGAGAGAGTAGAGAGCCCATAGTACCAGAGGAGAGAGTAGAGGGTCCATAGTACCAGAGGAGAGAGTAGAGAGCCCATAGTATCAGGAGAGAGTAGAGAGCCTATAGTACCAGAGGAGAGAGTAGAGAGCCCATAGTACCATAGGAGAGTCGAGCCCATAGTACCAGAGGAGAGAGTAGAGAGCCCATAGTACCATAGGAGAGAGTAGAGCCCATAGTACCAGAGGGGAGAGTAGAGGGCCCATAGTACCAGAGGAGAGAGTAGAGAGCCCATAGTTCTAGAGAGAGTAGAGAGCCCATAGTACCAGAGGAGAGAATAGAGAGCCCATAGTACCATAGGAGAGTCGAGCCCATAGTACCAGAGGAGAGAGTAGAGAACCCATAGTACCAGAGGAAAGAGTAGAGAGCCCATAGTACCAGAGGAGAGAGCCCATAGTACCAGAGGAGAGAGTAGAGAGCCCATAGTACCAGAGGAGAGAGTAGAGAGCCCATAGTACCAGAGGAGAGAGCCCATAGTACCAGAGGAGAGAGTAGAGAGCCCATAGTACCAGAGGAGAGAGTAGAGAGCCCATAGTACCAGAGGAGAGAGTAGAGAGCCCTTAGTACCAGAGGAGAGAGTAGAGAGCCCTTAGTACCAGAGGAGAGAGTAGAGAGCCCTTAGTACCAGAGGAGAGAGTAGAGAGCCCTTAGTACCAGAGGAGAGAGTAGAGAGCCCATAGTACCAGAGGAGAGAGCAGAGAGCCCATAGTACCAGAGGAGAGAGTAGAGAGCCCATA
>NW_024060773.1:0-20904 GCF_016432855.1 Salvelinus namaycush | reverse complement strand
AACAGAGAGGGATGGAAGCCAGGATAGCAGAGAGGGATGGAAGCCAGGATAACAGAGAGGGATGGAAGCGAGGATAACAGAGAGGGATGGAAGCGAAGATAGCAGAGAGGGATGGAAGCGAGGATAACAGAGAGGGATGGAAGCGAAGATAGCAGAGAGGGATGGAAGCGAGGATAACAGAGAGGGATGGAAGCGAGGATAACAGAGAGGGATGGAAGCCAGGATAGCAGAGAGGGATGGAAGCGAGGATAACAGAGAGGGATGGAAGCCAGGATAACAGAGAGGGATGGAAGCGAGGATAACAGAGAGGGATGGAAGCCAGGATACCAGAGAGGGATGGAAGCGAAGATAACAGAGAGGGATGGAAGCGAGGATAACAGAGAGGGATGGAAGCGAAGATAGCAGAGAGGGATGGAAGCCAGGATAGCAGAGAGGGATGGAAGCCAGGATAGCAGAGAGGGATGGAAGCGAGGATAACAGAGAGGGATGGAAGCGAGGATAACAGAGAGGGATGGAAGCGAAGATAGCAGAGAGGGATGGAAGCGAGGATAACAGAGAGGGATGGAAGCGAAGATAACAGAGAGGGATGGAAGTGAGGATAACAGAGAGGGATGGAAGCGAGGATAACAGAGAGGGATGGAAGCGAGGATAACAGAGAGGGATGGAAGCGAGGATAACAGAGAGCTTCAGATAAAAACCGTATGTGCTTCCCAAATGGCACTCTATTCCCTGTATAGTTAAATAATTTTAACCAGAGAGCTATGGGATTCCCTTTGGGCCCTGGTCAAAAGTCATGCGCTAAGAAGAGAGTAGGCTGCCAATTGGGATGCAGCTCTTGAGATGTCTTCAACGTCCTACCTGCTGACTATCAGCCCGTTTCCATAGAGACACTGGGTGCCATTAGAGAAACAATGTGGCAGAAAAGAAACACCACAGTCATCACAGTGAAGGTGTCACACACACACACACACACACACACACACACACACACACACACACACACACACACACACACACACACACACACACACACACACACACACACACACACACACACACACACACACACACATACACAAAACACACTCACAGTACAGAGGTGTCTCTTCCACCTCTTTTCCTGCTACAGAGCCGGTGAGCGATAGCAGCGCTCAGCACTCAGCCAAGCCTCCCCAAAGGGACAGCCTTCTCTCTGTTCTGTATTGTGAATCTGGAACAGTAGAGAGGTGGAGGAAACAACCAAATTGTTGAGGGAAAGGATTCATACAATGTGTTAGCAAGGATATCTCTTAAAATATCAATCAAATCAAATTGTATTTGTCACATGCTTCGTAAACAGCAGGTGTAGACCAACAGTGAAATGCTTACTTACAGACCCTTCCCAACAATACTGAGAAAAAAAGATAAATAACAGAAAAATAATAACCCAAGGAATAAAAACACAATGAGTAATGATGGCTAAATACACGGGGTACCAGTACTGAGTTGATGTGCAGGGGTACGAGTTAATAACATGGCTAAATACACGGGGTACCAGTACTGAGTTGATGTGCAGGGGTAAGAGGTAATAACATGGCTATATACACGGGGTACCAGTACTGAGTAGATGTGCAGGGGTACGAGGTAATAACATAGCTATATACACGGGGTACCAGTACTGAGTTGATGTGCAGGGGTACGAGGTAATAACATAGCTATATACTTGGGGTACCAGTACTGAGTAGATGTGCAGCGGTACGAGGTAATAACATAGCTATATACACGGGGTACCAGTACTGAGTTGATGTGCAGGGGTACAAGGTAATAACATAGCTATATACACGGGGTACCAGTACTGAGTTGATGTGCAGGGGTACGAGGTAATAACATAGCTATATACAAGGAGTACCAGCACTGAGTCGATGTGCAGAGGTACGAGGTAATAACATAGCTATATACAAGGAGTACCAGCACTGAGTCGATGTGCAGGGGTACGAGGTAATAACATAGCTATATACAAGGAGTACCAGCACTGAGTCGATGTGCAGGGGTACGAGGTAATAACATGGCTATATACACGGGGTACCAGTACTGAGTAGATGTGCAGGGGTAAGAGGTAATAACATAGCTATATACACGGGGTACCAGTACTGAGTTGATGTGCAGGGGTACGAGGTAATAACATGGCTATATACACGGGGTACCAGTACTGAGTAGATGTGCAGGGGTAAGAGGTAATAACATAGCTATATACACGGGGTACCAGTACTGAGTAGATGTGTAGGGGTACGAGGTAATAACATAGCTATATACACGGGGTACCAGTACTGAGTAGATGTGCAGGGGTAAGAGGTAATAACATGGCTATATACACTGGGTACCAGTACTGAGTAGAGGTGCAGGGGTACGAGGTAATAACATAGCTATATACACGGGGTACCAGTACTGAGTAGATGTGCAGGGGTAAGAGGTAATAACATAGCTATATACACGGGGTACCAGTACTGAGTTGATGTGCAGGGGTAAGAGGTAATAACATAGCTATATACACGGGGTACCAGTACTGAGTAGATGTGCAGGGGTAAGAGGTAATAACATAGCTATATACACGGGGTACCAGTACTGAGTAGAGGTGCAGGGGTACGAGGTAATAACATAGCTATATACACGGGGTACCAGTACTGAGTTGATGTGCAGGGGTAAGAGGTAATAACATAGCTATATACACGGGGTACCAGTACTGAGTAGATGTGCAGGGGTACGAGGTAATAACATGGCTATATACTTGGGGTACCAGTACTGAGTAGATGTGCAGGGGTACGAGGTAATAACATAGCTATATACACGGGGTACCAGTACTGAGTAGATGTGCAGGGGTAAGAGGTAATAACATGGCTTTATACTTGGGGTACCTTTACTGAGTAGATGTGCAGGGGTAAGAGGTAATAACATAGCTATATACACGGGGTACCAGTACTGAGTAGATGTGCAGGGGTACGAGGTAATAACATAGCTATATACACGGGGTACCAATACTGAGTAGATGTGCAGGGGTAAGAGGTAATAACATGGCTATATACACGGGGTACCAGTACTGAGTTGATGTGCAGGGGTACAAGGTAATAACATAGCTATATGCACGGGGTACCAGTACTGAGTAGATGTGCAGGGGTACAAGGTAATAACTTGGCTATATCAAATCGAATCACATTTTGTTGGTCACATACACATATTTAGCATATGTTATTGCGGGTGTAAGGAAATGCTTGTTTGCCTATCTCCAACAGTGCTGTAGTATCTAAAAACGATTCACAACAATACACACAAATCCAAAAGTAAAATATATAAAATATTAGTTTGAGCAATGTCGGAGTGGCATTGACAAAAATACTGTAGAATAGAATACAGTACATACATATGTGATGAGTAAAGCAGCATGTAAACATGATTTAAACATGAAACATTATTAAAGTGACAAGTTTTCCATCGTAACAGCTGCTCCGTTATAGAAAAGAGATGTATGCATGTTTGATATCCCTCCCTCTATGTTACATATCACTTGTTTGATAGCCATCTACCTTAATCGTGACTTAATCGGATTCTTGTGTGGAATTTCCACGTAGAGCAAAGATGGGGGCTTGTGGGCCAGTGGCAGTCGGCAGTGTTCACATGCGTGTGCATGCTTCCACATGTTGAGGTTGCAGATAACCTGGGCCAGAGCAGTTCTGGACTTGACTGCTGTCTGTGGTCCTCTAGGAAGCAGACCACACACAGACAATCAGACCATGTGACTGCCAGGCAGCCAGGCCAGTCCAATTAAGGAAAAGCAGGATCAGTCTTCTTGGATGGAACAGGAGCGTGGCAGAGATAAAGGAATGACGACCGCTCCACCGGCTGAGTTAGGTCAGACTTCTAGGTTCAAATCCCTCTGAATGGCTCAAACAGTGTCAGGGGTCAAAGCCACTTCTAAGACCTGCATTCACACTGTGTGGCACAACAAGATTTGTCTGTCCACTTCACTGGGTAGTACTTACAGATGTAGGATCTTAATTTGATCACCCTGTTGCATGAGAACTTTCCTGGAAATGTAAAACTTGTGGAGTATTTTACGTTTGAAAAAGGCTTCTAAAGTTCGGTTTTCGCTTCTGTTGTCTGATCCGGTTCCAATCCCTGTTTAGAAACTTCAAATTCTCCATAATAATCCACCATAAGTATGTGGAATAGCTGAGAAAATGACAGAGAGATGGCATATCTAGCCTAAATCCTTTGCTATCTCCCTTGCCATTTTCAGTATAATCCAGTGACATTCTACCTTTCACAAGTACTGATGGAGTGAGCTACAACCAGCTACAACCAGCTACCACCAGTTACCACAACTTACCACACGTTACCACCAGTTACCACAAGATACCACCAGTTACCACCAGTTACCACCCGTTACCACCAGTTACCACCAGATACCACCAGTTACCACCAGTTACCACCAGTTACCACTAGTTAACACCAGCTACCACCAGTTACCACCAGTTTACACCAGTTACCACCAGTTACCACCAGTTACCACTAGTTAACACCAGTTACCACCAGATACCACCAGTTACCACCAGCTACCACCAGTTACCACTAGTTAACACCAGCTACCACCAGGTAGCACCAGTTAACACCAGTTACCACCAGTTACCACTAGTTAACACCAGCTACCACCAGTTACCACCAGTTACCACTAGTTAACACCACTTACCACCACTTACCACCAGTTATCACCAGTGCCACCAGATACCACCAGATACCACCATATACCACCAGTTACCACAAGTTACCACCAGTTACCCCCAGTTACCACCAGTTACCACCAACTACCACCACGTACCACTAGTTAACACCAGCTACCACCACTTACCACCAGCTACCACCAGTTACCACCAGTTACCATCAGTTAACACCACTTACCACCACTTACCACCACTTACCACCAGTTACCACCACTTACCACCACTTACCACCAGCTACCACAACTTACCACCACTTACCACCAGTTACCACCAGTTACCACCACTTACCACCAGCTACAACCACTTACCACCATTTACCACCAGTTACCACCAGCTACCACCAGTTACCACTAGCCACCACCAGTTACCACTAGCTACCACCAGTTACCACCAGTTACCACAAGTTACCACCAGCTACCACCAGTTACCACTAGCTACCACCATTTACCACCAGTTACCACCAGCTATCACAAGTTACCACCAGTTACCACCAGCTACCACCAGTTACCACCAGCTACCAACAGCTACCACCAGTTACCACCAGTTAACACCACCAGCTACCAGCACTTACCACCACTTACCACCAGTTATCACCAGTTACTAGCAGTTACCACCAGCTACCACCAGTTACTAGCAGTTACCACCAGTTACTACCAGTTACCACCAGTTTCCACTAGCTACCACCAGTTACCACCAGTTACTAGAAGGTACCACCAGCTACCACTAGCTACCACCAATTACCACCAGTTACCACTAGCTACCACCAGCTACCACCAGTTACCACCAGCTACCACCAGTTACCACCAGCTACCACCAGTTACCACCAGTTACCACCAATTACTAGCAGTTATCACCAGTTACCACCAGTTACCACCACCTACCACCACTTACCACCAGCTACCACCACTTACCACCAATTGCCACCAGCTACCACCAGTTACCACCAGTTACTAGCAGTTTCCACCAGTTACCACCAGTTACCACCAGTTACCACCAGTTACCACTAGCTACCACCAGTTACTAGCAGGTACCACCAGCTACCACTAGCTACCACAAGTTACCACCAGTTACCACAGCTACCACCAGTTACCACCAGCTACCACCAGCTACCACCAGTTACCACCAGTTACAACTAGCTACCACTAGCTACCACCAGTTACCACTAGTTACCACTATCTACCACTAGCTACCACCATTTACCACCAGTTAACACCACTTACCACCACTTACCACCACTTACCACCAGTTACCACCACTTACCACCACTTATCACCACTTACCACCAGCTACCACAACTTACCACCACTTACCACCAGTTACCACAGCTACCACCAGTTACCACCAGTTACCACTAGCTACCACCAGTTACCACTAGTTACCACTATCTACCACTAGCTACCACCATTTACCACCAGTTACCACCAGTTACTAGCAGTTACCACCAGTTTCCACCAGTTACCACTAGCTACCACCAGTTACCACCAATTACCACCAGTTACCACCAGCTACCACCAGTTACCACCAGCTACCACCAGCTACCACCAGTTACCACCAATTACCATCAGTTACCACCAATTACTAGCAGTTACCACCAGTTACCACCAATTACCACCAGTTACCACCAATTACCACCAGTTACCACCAATTACCACCAGTTACCACCAATTACCACCAGTTACCACCAGTTACTAGCAGTTTACACCAGTTACCACCAGCTACCACCAGTTACTAGCAGTTTACACCAGTTACCACCAGCTACCACCAGTTACCACCAGCTACCACCATTTTCTACCAGTTACCACTAGCTACGACCAGTTAATACCAGTTACCACCAGCTACCACCAGTACTGTCATGCTGCTGAACACTTGTCATAGTCATTGTCACATACTGTATGTCATACCGTACCTGTCGAATAAAGATTGAATCCTCATTTGGGGAAACAGCGCCACTGTTAGCCCCAGAGCTGTTGCTATTATTTTATTTGGTTGATGAAACGGAGAAGCGGAGCGTCCAGCAGTGTGGTAAAAAATAATTGCAGTACATATTCTTCTCTTCATTTGGTCTACTGTGATGTCAGAGGAAAACAGCTAATAGTGTTTGTTGTTTGCAGTAACTTCTTTGTTGTATTATATCAAACGGATATAGCAGTTTAACCAAATAAGGATTTTAGCTTTAAGTAAAGTGTTACCTTGAACCTTCCTCGGTACATCTTGTATGATTGCTTGTACAGTTGGCCAACAGTGTCTGGGACATGTTTTGCCTCTTCTTCAAGCAAAGTCTAGCTGAGATCAGATTAATGATGTGGATCTGTAAAGTACCTACACCGCACTAAACTACCATAGAAAATGGCTTCCTTCAGCACTTTAGCCTGCAGCACTAGATTAACGAGCCCCTACTTGCCCCAAGGCCTTACTTTCAGCACTTTAGAAAAAGAAGAGATTAATGGACTACTTCTTGGGTGCTCCAACATTACAGATGAATGGACTACTACCTGGCTGCTCCAACTCTACAGATGAATGAGCTACTACCTGGCTGCTCCAACACTACAGATTAATGGACTACTACCTGGCTGCTCCAACACTACAGAGTAATGGACTACTACCTGGCTGCTCCAACACTACAGAGTAATGGACTACTACCTGGCTGCTCCAACACTACAGAGTAATGGACTACTACCTGGCTGCTCCAACACTACAGAGTAATGGACTACTACCTGGCTGCTACAACACTACAGATTAATGAGCTACTACCTGGCTGCTCCAACACTACAGAGTAATGGACTACTACCTGGCTGCTTCAACACTACAGATTAATGGACTACTACCTGGCTGCTCCATTACTACAGATTAATGAGCTACTACCTGGCTGCGCCAAACACTACAGATGAATGAGCTAATACCTGGCTTCTCTAACGCTACAGATTAATGAGCTACTACCTGTCTGCTCCAACCCTACAGATTAATGAGCTACTAACTGGCTGCTCCATTACTACAGATGAATGAGCTAATACCTGGCTTCTCTAATACTACAGATTAATGAGCTACTACCTGGCTGCTCCAACCCTACAGATTAATGAGCTACTACCTGGCTGCTCCATTACTACAGATGAATGAGCTAATACCTGGCTTCTCTAACACTACAGATTAATGAGCTACTACCTGGCTGCTCCAACACTACAGATTAATGGACTACTACCTGGCCGCTCCAACACTACAGAGTAATGGACTACTACCTGGCTGCTCCAACACTACAGATTAACGGACTACTATCTGGCTGCTCTAATACATGTGGTAAAGAGATCAATGGAATGCAGACAGTGGGGGAAATAACAAGGACGTCGACACTAGTGCACATTAAAAATATATTATATTGCAACCTGGATATTCATCAAATCCTTCATGATTTTTGTCTTCTAACAGGCCCACAATGTTCTTACAAAAATCTGATTTGGGTATATTTGGCTGTTTTCTCAGAATAATTTTTTGATATTGTCCTTTTGAGGGTTAGAAGAATGTTCTGAATTCTATAAATTGGTAGCATAGCTAGCATATAGATATCGATGCTGGTAGTTGAAGACGTTTTTAAGTGTAATGCAGTTGATTTGTGAAGATGACATGAACATTTGTTGGGGTTGACAACCATACAAGCATTATACTGAGATTTTTACCCCCAAATAGTATGAAATACACACATAAACAATAGCCTAAATGTAGGCAAATTTTGATTGGGGCAAAGAGGAGGTTCTGAATCTTTCCCCCATGGGGGGACGTGTGTTTGGTGTTGCCAATGCATTTCCATTGTTTTGGCCGAGTTCAATCGATACATTTACCACATCTATGCTTGTCTACTGGAGTGTGTGTGACTGGGGTACGACGCTGTTAGCAAGGACTGAGGTTAGGCTGATTCTGTCTTCATCCAAGTAATGACACTATCTTTTTTGTAAGTCCCTCATGTAGCCCGCATTAGGTTGCCACTGGTAACTGGTCTCTGAGAGAGAGAATCAGAGCGTGAGAGAGGCCACAAACCACACCATAAATGTATAATGTTAATGGATTCCGACCGGGTCAAGACCGTATCAAAATGTTGACCTGCACACTAATCCAACATGGAATACATTTGCCTAGTGGCTTCTGCATTCATTTGTGGTTTGTTTTACAGGCTTACCTCTGTCTCAGCTGTGACATACAGTGCCTAAAGAAAATATTCCTACCCTTGACTTATCCCACATGTTGTTGTGTTACAGTCTGAATTCAAAATATACTTAACTAAAATATAAACACAACATGCAACAATTTCAATGATTTTACTAACTTTCAATTGAAATAAATTCTTTAGGCCCTAATATATGGATTTCACATGACTGGGCAGGGGCGCAGCCATGGGTTGGCCTGGGAGGGCATAGGCCCTCGTACTTGGGAGGCAGTCCCAGCCAATCAGAATGAGTTTTTTTTTTTTTCACAGAAGAGCTTTATTACAGACATATATAGTCTTCAGTTTCCTCGGCTGTCTGGGTGGATGGTCTCATGATCCCGCAGGTGAAGAAGACAGATATGGCGGTCCAAGGCTGGTGTGGTTACACAAAGTCTGCGGTTGTGATGCCGGTTGGACATTTTGCCAAATTCTCTAAAACAACGTTGATGGTGGCTTATGGTAGAGAAATTAATATTCACTTCTCTTGCAACAGATCTGCTGGACATTCTTGCACTAAGCATTCCAAATTCACGCTCCCTCAAAACTTGAGACATCTGTGGCGTTGTGTTGTGTGTCAAAACTGCACATTTTAGAGTGGCCTTTTTATGTCCCCAACGAAGGTCCATCTGTGTAATGATCATGTTGTTTATTCAGCTTCTTGATACGGCAGGTGGACGGATTATCTTGGCAAAGGAGAAATGCTCACTAACAGGGATGTAAACAAATTGGTGCAAAATGTATTTTGTAAAAGAATATATATATTATTTTTTTACCCACGTTTCCTCCCCAATTTTGTGGTATCCAATTGGTAGTTACAGTCTTGTCTCATCACTGCAACTCCCGTACGGACTCAGGAGAGGCGAAGGTTGAGAGCCACACGTCCTCCGAAACACAACCCAACCAAGCCGCACAGCTTCTTGACACAATGCCTACTTAACCTGGAAGCCGGCCACACTAATGTGTCGGAGGAAACACTGTGCACCTGGCAAACTTGTCAGTGTGCACTGCGCCTGGCCAGGAGTCACAGGAGTCACTAGCGCGCGATGGGACAAGGACATCCATGCCAGCCAAACCCTCCCCTTACCCAGATGACACTGGGCCAATTGTGCACTGCCCCATGGGTCTCCCGGTTGTGGCCGGCTGTGACAGAGCCTGGACTCGATCCCAGAATCTCTAGTGACACAGCTAGCACTGCGATGCAGTGCTTTAGACCACTGCACCACTCAGGAGGCCCATTTGTGCACAACATTTGAGATAAATTAGGTTTTTGTGCATTTGGAACAATTCTGGGATCTTTTATTTCAGTTCATGAAACTCTCATGAAACACACAATACCCCATAATGACAAAGTGAACGCATGTTTTTAAAATGTTTTGTACATTTATTGAAAATGAAATACAAAAATATCGAATGCACATAATTATTCACACACCAATACATGTTAGAATCTCCTTTGGCAGTGATTACAGCTGTGAAGTTTTCTCAGTAAGTCTCTAAGAGCTTTGCACACCTGGATTGCACAACATTTGAATATTATTCTTAAAAAACTTCAAGCTCTGTCAAGTTGGTTCTTGATCATTGCTAGAAAGCCATTTTCAAGTCTTGCCATATATCTTCAAGCAGATTTAAGTCACAATTAGCCTACTCAGGAACATTCAATCTGGTCTTGGTAAGCAACTCTAGTGTATATTTGGCCTTGTTTTAGGTTATTGTCCTGCTTATTTTCCTGCTGTCAACTTGTCTGTCAGTGTCTGGTGAAAAGCATACAATATTTGTCTCTAGGATTTTGCCTGTGCTTAGCACTATTCCTTGCCGATGACAAGCATACAGTGCTTTGCAAAAGTATTCACCCCTTGTCATTTTTCCTATTTTGTTGCATTACCACCTGTAATTGAAATTTATTTTTATTTGGATTTCATGTAATGGACGTGCACAAAATAGTCCAAATTGGTGAAGTGAAATTAACTAAAAAATCTAAAAAATTAAAAATGGAAAAGTGATGCGTGCATGTGAATTCACCCCCTTTGATATGAAGCCCCTGAATAAGATCTGGTGCAACCTATTACATTCTGAAGTCACATAATTAGTTAAATAAAGTCCACCTGTGTGCAATCTAAGTGTCACATGATCTCAGTATATATACACCTGTTTTGAAAGACCCCAGAGTCTGCCACACCACTAAGCAAGGGGCACCACCAAGCAAGCGGCACAATGAATACCAAGGAGCTCTCCAAACAGGTCAGGGACAAAGTTGTGGAGAAGTACAGATCAGGGTTGGGTTATAAAAAAATCTGATACTTTGAACCACTGTACCCATAACATGATAAAACCACAACCATGCTTGAAAATATGAAGTGGTACTCAGTGACGTGTTGGATTTGCCAAATACATACAGTAGCACTTTTTCAGGACAAAGTACATTTATTTGCTACATTTTTGCAGTTTTACTTTAGTGCCTTTTTGCAAACAGCATTTTATTCTGTACAAACTTCTTTTCACTCTGTCATTGAGGTTAGTTTTGCGGAGTAAGTACAATGTCAGTTTTCTCCTGTCACAGCCATTAAACTAACTGTTTTAAAGTCTCCATTGGCCTCACTGAAATCCCATGAGCGGTTTCCTTCCTCTCCGGCAACTGAGTTAGGAAGGATGCCTGTATCTTTGTAGTGACTGAGTGTTTATACACCATCCAAAGTGTCATTAACAACTTCACCATGCTCAAATGTGTCCTGGTCCAACTTCCCTGGTCTTTGTGGTTGAATCAGTGTTTGAAACTCACTGCTCGACTAAGGGATCTTACAGATAATTGTAGGTTTGGGGCTAAGAGATGAGGTAGTCATTCAAAAGTCATGTTAAACACTATTGCACACAGGGGGAGTCCATACAACTTAGTTTGTTATTTGTTAAAGGGATACTTCACAATTTTGGCAATGAGGCCCTTCATTTACTTCCCCAGAGTTAGATGAACTTGTGGATACCATTTTTATGTCTCTGTGTCCAGCATGAAGGAAGTTAACGGTAGTTTCACAAGCTGATGCTAACTAGCATTAGTGAAATGGCTGGAAGTATATGGGTATCTGCTAGCATGCTATAACATATCCATAGACTTCCAATGCTAGTTAAAGGGCCTCTGCCAAAATCCTAAAGTACATTTTTATTTATTTAGGCTTGCCATAACAAAGGGATTGAATACTTTGACAAGACATTTCAGCTTTTCATGTTTGTATTTATTTGTAAACATTTCAAAACAAATAATTCCACTTTTACATTATGGGGTAGTGTGTAGGCCAGTGACACAAATCAAATGTAAGCCATTAACAAAGTGGAAAAAGTCAAGGGGTGTGAAATACTGTCTGAAGGGACTATGTATGTGAGACCGATTTAGATAAGATGGGTCAAAGATGTGTCATATGGTAGGGAAAGCTACTGTATACTCTATATTTTCAGAAGCATCACTGGCTGATCTCACTCCTTGAGATTGGAACTGAAATTCGTTATTTACTGAACATGACAGCATATTCTGGTTGTAAAGCCATGAAGTACAGTGTAGACGATCATCCTCATATGGGGCACTATGTAGGAGAACAGAACGAAAGACGGAGCGCGCGAGGGAGATGTATTGATCGCCGTGCGTACCTCTTGCCTGTCTGTCTGTTGGTGCCTCCTCTGTGTAGCTGCAGGAGGGGGAGTGTCAGGATCCCCCGCCAGAATAACAAATCACGTCGGCTCGGTGATGGATGTGGCAATCCATGAATCCGCCGGCTCTGCCATCTGGCCGGGCTGACACTGGGCGACAATGTATATCAGACTCATGCACAGCAAATTAAATTTACATTTGGACGGCTTCCCCAGGCAGGGTTCAATGAGCCTCACCGAGCACAGATGTACCAAAAAACTAAACAAACCAAGCCTCTACTTTCTCTCTCTGCCACAAACCTCTGACCAGGTCTGCTAGCTACTTGAAGGTCATGATAATGTTAGAAATGTTATGGATGACAGACAAAGAAACCACTAAACACAGATGTACCTAAATCAAAAACCCTGGCTTTCTCTTTCCCTGCAGAGCACGTTTGGTTGATCTTAATCT
The DNA here is from genome assembly GCF_016432855.1 of Salvelinus namaycush. Classification (NCBI taxonomy): domain Eukaryota; kingdom Metazoa; phylum Chordata; class Actinopteri; order Salmoniformes; family Salmonidae; genus Salvelinus; species Salvelinus namaycush. The sequence continues at coordinate 7,877 of NW_024060773.1, read as the reverse complement.
TTATTCAGCTGGTCTGGTCTACTAGCTACGTAAAGATCACATGAACAGGTGTTGTTGATCTATATTCAGCTGGTCTGGTCTGCTAGCTACGTAAAGATCACATGAACAGGTGTTGTTGATCTATATTCAGCTGGTCTGGTCTGCTAGCTACGTAAAGATCACATGAACAGGTGTTGTTGATCTATATTCAGCTGGTCTGGTCTGCTAGCTACGTAAAGATCACATGAACAGGTGTTGTTGATCTATATTCAGCTGGTCTGGTCTGCTAGCTACGTAAAGATCACATGAACAGGTGTTGTTGATCTATATTCAGCTGGTCTGGTCTAGTAGCTACGTAAAGATCATATGAACAGGTGTTGTTGATCTATATTCAGCTGGTCTGGTCTGTTAGCTACGTAAAGATCATATGAACAGGTGTTGTTGATCTATATTCAGCTGGTCTGGTCTGCTAGCTACGTAAAGATCATATGAACAGGTGTTGTTGATCTATATTCAGCTGGTCTGGTCTGTTAGCTACGTAAAGATCATATGAACAGGTGTTGTTGATCTATATTCAGCTGGTTTGGTCTGTTAGCTACGTAAAGATCATATGAACAGGTGTTGTTGATCTATATTCAGCTGGTTTGGTCTGTTAGCTACGTAAAGATCATATGAACAGGTGTTGTTGATCTATATTCAGCTGGTCTGGTCTGTTAGCTACGTAAAGATCATATGAACAGGTGTTGTTGATCTATATTCAGCTGGTCTGGTCTGTTAGCTACGTAAAGATCATATGAACAGGTGTTGTTGATCTATATTCAGCTGGTCTGGTCTGTTAGCTACGTAAAGATCATATGAACAGGTGTTGTTGATCTATATTCAGCTGGTTTGGTCTGTTAGCTACGTAAAGATCATATGAACAGGTGTTGTTGATCTATATTCAGCTGGTTTGGTCTGTTAGCTACGTAAAGATCATATGAACAGGTGTTGTTGATCTATATTCAGCTGGTCTGGTCTGTTAGCTACGTAAAGATCATATGAACAGGTGTTGTTGATCTATATTCAGCTGGTTTGGTCTGTTAGCTACGTAAAGATTATATGAACAGGTGTTGTTGATCTATATTCAGCTGGTCTGGTCTGTTAGCTACGTAAAGATCATATGAACAGGTGTTGTTGATCTATATTCAGCTGGTCTGGTCTGTTAGCTACGTAAAGATCATATGAACAGGTGTTGTTGATCTATATTCAGCTGGTTTGGTCTGTTAGCTACGTAAAGATTATATGAACAGGTGTTGTTGATCTATATTCAGCTGGTCTGGTCTGTTAGCTACGTAAAGATCATATGAACAGGTGTTGTTGATCTATATTCAGCTGGTTTGGTCTGTTAGCTACGTAAAGATCATATGAACAGGTGTTGTTGATCTATATTCAGCTGGTCTGGTCTGCTAGCTACGTAAAGATCATATGAACAGGTGTTGTTGATCTATATTCAGCTGGTCTGGTCTGTTAGCTACGTAAAGATCATATGAACAGGTGTTGTTGATCTATATTCAGCTGGTTTGGTCTGATAGCTACGTAAAGATAAAGATTCCTAGCCATGACCCAAAATATCGATGTTTTGTTCAGGCATCCAGGCATTGTTCGTCATCAAACTGTTCCTGGATGGTTGAGAGAAGTTGCTCTAGGAGGATGTGTTGGTACCATTCTTTATTCATGGCTGTGTTCTTAGGCAAAATTGTGAGTGAGCCCACTCCCTTGGCTGAGAAGCAACCCCACACATGAATGGTCTCAGGATGATTTACTGTTGGCATGACACAGGACTGATGGTAGCGCTCTTTGCTGTCCTTCTTGACACCAGGCCATCCTCCAGAAGTCTTCGCCACATTGTGCGTGCAGAAGCACTCACACCTGCCTGCTGCCATTCCTGAGCAAGCTCTGTACTGGTGGTGCCCCGATCCCGCAGCTGAATCAACTTTAGGAGACGGTCCTGGCGGTTGCTGGACTTTCTTGGGCGCCCTGAAGCCTTCTTCACAACAATTGAACCGCTCTCCTTGAAGTTCTTGATGAGCCGATAAATGGTTGATTTAGGTGCAATCTTACTGGCAGCAATATCCTTGCCCATGAAGCCCTTTTTGTGCAAAGCAATGATGACGGCACGTGTTTCCTTGCAGGTAACCATGTTTGACAGAGGAAGAACAATGATTCCAAGCACCACCCTCCTTTTGAAGCTTCCTGTCTGTTATTCAAACTCAATCAGCATGACAGAGTGATCTCCAGCCTTGTCCTCATCAACACTCACACCTGTGTTAACGAGAGAATCACTGACATGAATTCAGCTGGTCCTTCTGTGGCAGGGCTGAAATGCAGTGGAAATGGTTTTTGGGGATTCAGTTCATTTGCATGGCAAACTTTGCCATTATTTGCAATTCATCTGATCACTCTTCATAACATGCTGGAGTATATGCAAATTGCCATCATACAAACTGAGGCAGCAGACTTCGTGAAAATAAATATTTGTGTCATTCTCAAAACTTTTGGCCATGACTGTAGAGTATAGGAACAGTGTATTACATCCCACCAAGTTTGTTGTTATTATTATACGACCCCTGTAGAATTTTTTTCCTATACTTTATGTAAATTTTTAGGGGATAAAATATTGAATTTGGCCTTTACTACTATAGCCCATTGAAACACATTGAATAACACATTCATGAATGGCAAAAAAACAACAATCATAAGAAATAAGCTTTTGAAGTGTCTGTCCTATATCTAGGAGATAAATGAAAGCTCAGGAAATATATATATTTATATATTTTTATATATATATTTTTTGTGGACAAAAATTTAAGCTGTAATTTTAATTGGGCCCAAAATAACCTCCATACTTCCATTCATTTGTATGGGTTACCTTCAGACGAGTCCGGGGACACTTTGGTGGTAGAGCAGACTGATTATCGGCACGTCTCATGGTCTGACAAACACTGCTGGAGTTCAGCCACCTTCCACCGCAAATGCAGAAGGCCGATAGGAAGATGTGGTGGATTGAGACGCAGCCCACACAAAAACACATATCTCTAGCTTAAACTGATGGATTTTGATGGGAAATTTTTTATTATGTTACGTAGATTGACACACCTAAAAAATATAATAAAGACTTTCTATTTACAGGTTTGCTCTTTGGTCTTTCAAATATTTTTGTTTCTATCTGCCAGCAGTCTGTGCACTCTAAATGTCAGTGGTGATGGCACTAAACAATCCCTCTAAATGTCAGTGGTGATGGCACTAAACAATCCCTCTAAATGTCAGTGGTGATGGCACTAAACAATCCCTCTAAATGTCAGTGGTGTTTGGTGATGGCACTAAACAATCCCTCTAAATGTCAGTGGTGTTTGGTGATGGCACTAAACAATCCCTCTAAATGTCAGTGGTGTTTGGTGATGGCACTAAACAATCCCTCTAAATGTCAGTGGTGTTTGGTGATGGCACTAAACAATCCCTCTAAATGTCAGTGGTGTTTGGTGATGGCACAAAACAATCCCTCTAAATGTCAGTGGTGTTTTGTGATGGCACTAAACAATCCCTCTAAATGTCAGTGGTGTTTGGTGATGGCACAAAACAATCCCTCTAAATGTCAGTGGTGTTTGGTGATGGCACAAAACAATCCCTCTAAATGTCAGTGGTGTTTGGTGATGGCACTAAACAATCCCTCTAAATGTCAGTGGTGTTTTGTGATGGCACAAAACAATCCCTCTAAATGTCAGTAGTGTTTTGTGATGGCACAAAACAATCCCTCTAAATGTCAGTGGTGTTTTGTGATGGCACTAAACAATCCCTTGGAGGGCTATTTGTTTCTGGCACTGGCTGTGCCTTAGTATGAGCTTAGTTCGAGTTGACAGTAAGCGCTGTGAACTTTACCCTCTATTGTTCCTCAATAATCAAATCTAATTTCTGTAAGGACAATAGTGTCGCCTGGAAAACAGAGGCAGGAGTAGCAGCTGGTATTTGTGGCCGTTAGCCAACTACAACTGTATTTGACAGATAAATCCCCCAGCTAAGCAGTATGAGTTTCCATGATTCCACTCCAATCTGTCATTCTATCCGGATTTGTTCATTCAAACCGTTTAGATTCCAGGATTGATAGTGTGATGGGTTTGGAGGTGTGGATTGGAACAACAATCTTTCTCAGTTAACTGTTAAACTGCCTCTCCTCTCTCTCTCTCTCTCTCTCCCTCTCTCTCTCTCTCTCTCTCTCTCTCTCTCTCTCTCTCTCTCTCTCTCTCTCTCTCTCTCTCTCTCTCTCTTTCTCTCTCTCTCTCTCTCTTTCTCTCTCTCTCTCTCATATTCAGTCAGCTATTCAGTATCCTCAATGCATGTGTGTAGAAACAGTCTCAGTGCCTAGGTGTCTGATCCTTAAAGGGAGTGCGATATTAACCTATTTTCTACTTAACCAGAGTCAGATGAACTCGTTGATACCATTTGTATATCTCCAGTATAAAGGAAGTTAGAGGTAGTTTCGCAGCCAATGTAACCTAACTTTAGCGCAATGACTGGAAGTCTACAGGAGCAGCTAGCATCCATGAGTTTATCTAACAGCTTAATTGCCACAATCTGTCCCTTTACTACTATGGTATCATCTGCTGGATGGTGAAAACACTTCATGACCTGGTTGACTGGGGTTCTTCCTTATTCTGCTGTTTGTTTACCCTGCTCTCATTCCTAACCCTCTCTTTTTCTCTCTGTTCCCTCCAGACGACGGACGATCTGCCGGTGGCATCTGCGGAGTGTCCGAGCGATGACGAGGACATTGATCCCTGTGAGCCGAGCTCAGGTGGGTTAGGTTAGTCATCTCTTTTTATTCCTTCTGTCTCTGGATGTCGCTGTCAGTCTCTCACCGTACCGCCAGTCAGTCAGTCAGTCTCTCACCGTACCGCCAGTCAGTCAGTCAGTCTCTCACCGTACCGTCAGTCAGTCAGTCTCTCACCGTACTGCCAGTCAGTCAGTCAGTCTCTCACCATACCGTCAGTCAGTCAGTCTCTCACCGTACCGCCAGTCAGTCAGTCAGTCTCTCACCGTACCGCCAGTCAGTCAGTCTCTCACCGTGCCGCCAGTCAGTCAGTCAATCTCTCACCATACCGTCAGTCAGTCAGTCAGTCAGTCTCTCACCGTACCGCCAGTCAGTCAGTCAGTCTCTCAACGTGCCGCCAGTCAGTCAGTCAATCTCTCACCGTACCGCCAGTCAGTCAGTCTCTCACCGTACCGCCAGTCAGTCTCTCACTGTACCGCCAGTCAGTCTCTTACCGTACCGCCAGTCAGTCAGTCAGTCTCTCACCGTACCGTCAGTCAGTCAGTCTCTCACCGTACTGCCAGTCAGTCAGTCAGTCTCTCACCATACCGTCAGTCAGTCAGTCTCTCACCGTACCGCCAGTCAGTCAGTCTCGCACCGTACCGCCAGTCAGTCAGTCAGTCTCTCACCGTGCCGCCAGTCAGTCAGTCAATCTCTCACCGTACCGCCAGTCAGTCAATCAGTCAGTCAGTCTCTCACCGTACCGCCAGTCAGTCAGTCAGTCTCTCACCGTGCCGCCAGTCAGTCAGTCAATCTCTCACCGTACCGCCAGTCAGTCAGTCTCTCACCGTACCGCCAGTCAGTCTCTCACCGTACCGCCAGTCAGTCTCTCACCGTACCGCTAGTCAGTCAGTCAGTCAGTCTCTCACCATACCGCCTGTCAGTCAGTCTCTCAACGTACCGACAATCAGTCTCTCACTGTACCGTCAGTCAGTCAGTCTCTCACCATACCGCCAGTCAGTCAGTCAGTCTCTCACCGTACTGTCAGTCAGTCAGTCAGTCTCTCACCGTACCGCCAGTCAGTCAGTCTCTCACCGTACCGCCAGTCAGTCAGTCTCTCACCGTACCGCCCGCCAGTCAGTCAGTAGTCAGTCTCTCACCATACCGTCAGTCAATCAGTCTCTCACCGTACCGCCAGTCAGTCAGTCGGTCTCTCACCGTACTGTCAGTCAGTCTCTCACCGTACCGCCAGTCAGTCTCTCACCATACCGCCAGTCAGTCTCTCACCATACCGCAAGTTAGTCAGTCAGTCTCTCACCGTACCGCCAGTCAGTCTCTCACCGTTCCGCTAGTCAGTCAGTCAGTCTCTCAACGTACCGCCAGTCAGTGTCTCACTGTACCGTCAGTCAGTCTCTCACCATACTGCCAGTCAGTCAGTCAGTCTCTCACCGTACTGTCAGTCAGTCAGTCAGTCTCTCACCGTACCACCAGTCAGTCAGTCAGTAGTCAGTCTCTCACCGTACCATCAGTCAATCAGTCTCTCACCGTACCGCCAGTCAGTCAGTCAGTCTCTCACCGTACCGCCAGTCAGTCTCTCACCGTACCGCCAGTCAGTCTTTCACCGTACCGCCAGTCAGTCTGTCACCGTACCGCCAGTCAGTCTCTCACCATACCACCAGTCAGTCTCTCACCATACCGCAAGTCAGTCAGTCAGTCTCTCACCGTACCGCCAGTCAGTCTCTCACCGTACCGCTAGTCAGTCAGTCAGTCTCTCAACGTACCGCCAGTCAGTCTCTCACTGTACCGTCAGTCAGTCAGTCAGTCTCTCACCATACTGCCAGTCAGTCAGTCTCTCACCGTACTGTCAGTCAGTCAGTCAGTCTCTGATCGTACCGCCAGTCAGTCAGTCTCTCACCGTACCGCCCGCCAGTCAGTCAGTAGTCAGTCTCTCACCGTACCGTCAGTCAATCAGTCTCTCACCGTACCGCCAGTCAGTCAGTCTCTCACCGTACCGCCAGTCAGTCAGTCTCTCACCGTACCGCCCGCCAGTCAGTCAGTAGTCAGTCTCTCACCATACCGTCAGTCAATCAGTCTCTCACCGTACCGCCAGTCAGTCAGTCGGTCTCTCACCGTACCGCCAGTCAGTCAGTCTCTCACCGTACCGCCCGCCAGTCAGTCAGTAGTCAGTCTCTCACCATACCGTCAGTCAATCAGTCTCTCACCGTACCGCCAGTCAGTCAGTCGGTCTCTCACCGTACCGTCAGTCAGTTTCTCACCGTACCGCCAGTCAGTCTCTCACCATACCGCCAGTCAGTCTCTCACCATACCGCAAGTCAGTCAGTCAGTCAGTCTCTCACCGTACCGCCAGTCAGTCTCTCACCATACCGCCAGTCAGTCAGTCAGTCTCTCAACGTACCGCCAGTCAGTCTCTCACTGTACCGTCAGTCAGTCAGTCTCTCACCATACTGCCAGTCAGTCAGTCAGTAGTCAGTCTCTCACCGTACCGCCAGTCAGTCAGTCTCTCACCGTACCGCCCACCAGTCAGTCAGTAGTCAGTCTCTCACCATACCGTCAGTCAATCAGTCTTTCACCGTACCGCCAGTCAGTCTGTCACCGTACCGCCAGTCAGTCTCTCACCATACCACCAGTCAGTCTCTCACCATACCGCAAGTCAGTCAGTCAGTCTCTCACCGTACCGCCAGTCAGTCTCTCACCGTACCGCTAGTCAGTCAGTCAGTCAGTCTCTCACCATACCACCAGTCAGTCAGTCAGTCTCTCAACGTACCGCCAGTCAGTGTCTCACTGTACCGTCAGTCAGTCTCTCACCATACTGCCAGTCAGTCAGTCTCTCACCGTACTGTCAGTCAGTCAGTCAGTCTCTCACCGTACCACCAGTCAGTCAGTCAGTAGTCAGTCTCTCACCGTACCATCAGTCAATCAGTCTCTCACCGTACCGCCAGTCAGTCAGTCAGTCTCTCACCGTACCGCCAGTCAGTCTGTCACCGTACCGCCAGTCAGTCTTTCACCATACCGCCAGTCAGTCTGTCACCGTACCGCCAGTCAGTCTCTCACCATACCACCAGTCAGTATCTCACCATACCGCAAGTCAGTCAGT
>NW_024060772.1:0-20940 GCF_016432855.1 Salvelinus namaycush | reverse complement strand
AGCAGTGATGTAGTACTACAAACCACTCTGGATAGTACCAAGCAGTGATGCAGTACTACAAACCCACTCTGGATAGTACCAAGCAGTGATTGTAGTATTACAAACCACTCTGGATAGTACCAAGCAGTGATGTAGTATTACAAACCACTCTGGATAGTACCAAGCAGTGATGTAGTACTACAAACCACTCTGGATAGTACCAAGCAGTGATGTAGTACTACAAACCACTCTGGATAGTACCAAGCAGTGATGTAGTACTCCAAACCACTCTGGATAGTACCAAGCAGTGATGTAGTACTACAAACCACTCTGGATAGTACCAAGCAGTGATGTAGTACTTCAAACCACTCTGGATAGTACCAAGCAGTGATGTAGTACTACAAACCACTCTGGATAGTACCAAGCAGTGATGTAGTACTACAAACCACTCTGGATAGTACCAAGCAGTGATGTAGTACTACAAACCACTCTGGATATACCAAGCAGTGATGCAGTACTACAAACCACTCTGGATAGTACCAAGCAGTGATGTAGTACTACAAACCACTCTGGATAGTACCAAGCAGTGATGCAGTACTACAAACCACTCTGGATAGTACCAAGCAGTGATGTAGTACTACAAACCACTCTGGATAGTACCAAGCAGTGATGTAGTACTACAAACCACTCTGGATAGCACCAAGCAGTGATGCAGTACTACAAACCACTCTGGATAGCACCAAGCAGTGATGTAGTACTACAAACCACTCTGGATAGTACCAAGCAGTGATGTAGTACTACAAACCACTCTGGATAGTACCAAGCAGTGATGCAGTACTTCAAACCACTCTGGATAGTACCAAGCAGTGATGCAGTACTACAAACCACTCTGGATAGTACCAAGCAGTGATGTAGTACTACAAACCACTCTGGATAGTACCAAGCAGTGATGTAGTACTACAAACCACTCTGGATAGTACCAAGCAGTGATGTAGTACTACAAACCCCTCTGGATAGTACCAAGCAGTGATGTAGTACTACAAACCACTCTGGATAGTACCAAGCAGTGATGTAGTACTACAAACCACTCTGGATAGTACCAAGCAGTGATGTAGTACTACAAACCACTCTGGATAGTACCAAGCAGTGATGCAGTACTACAAACCACTCTGGATAGTACCAAGCAGTGATGTAGTACTACAAACCACTCTGGATAGTACCAAGCAGTGATGTAGTACTACAAACCACTCTGGATAGCACCAAGCAGTGATGTAGTACTTCAAACCACTCTGGATAGTACCAAGCAGTGATGCAGTACTTCAAACCACTCTGGATAGTACCAAGCAGTGATGTAGTACTACAAACCACTCTGGATAGTACCAAGCAGTGATGTAGTACTACAAACCACTCTGGATAGTAGAGCAGAAGAACAAGTTCAGTATTTCTGACCATGAAAGACCTCAGCCTGCGGAGAAAGGTATGTGGACACCTGCTCATCGAACATCTCACTCATGGGCATTAATATGGAGTTGGTCCCCCCCTTCGCTGCTATAACAGCCTCCACTCTTCTGGGAAGGCTTTCCACTAGATGTTGGAACGTTGCTGCTATAACAGCCTCCACTATTCTGGGAAGGCTTTCCACTAGATGTTTGAACATTGCTGCTATAACAGCCTCCACTATTCTGGGAAGGCTTTCCACTAGATGTTGGAACATTGCTGCTATAACAGCCTCCACTATTCTGGGAAGGCTTTCCACTAGATGTTGGAACATTGCTGTGGGGACTTGCTTCCATTCAGCCACAAGAGCATTAGTGAGGTTGGGCACTGATGTTGGGTGATTAGGCCTGGCTCGCAGTCGGCGAGTACACATGGTCCACATGAACACTCCATCTTAGGGCATGATCAACTTGTACTCCCAGGTAGGAGTCAACTGCTGGATGTATTCAGTGTGAATGACGACCTGGCTCCGGTCAGACGGTGTTTTTGAGGCTGCGCACAATTGGCCCAGCGTCGTCCGGGTTAGGGGAGGGTTTGGCCGGTCGGGCTGTCCTTGTCCCATCACGCTCTAGCGATTCCTGTGGTGGGCCAGGGTGGCCACGCACGCTGACACGGTCGGCCAGTTGTATGGTGTTTCCTCTGACACGTTGGTTGCGGCTTGCTTCAAGAAGCAGTGCGGCTTGGCAGGGTCGTATTTCAGAGGACGCACGGCTCTTGACCTTCACCTATCCCGAGTCCGTATGGGAGTTGCAGTGATGAGACAAGACTGTAATTACCAATTGGAAATCACGAAATTGGGGGGGGGAAAGGGTTATAAAAAAAAAGGCTGTTTTTTTGTTTAGGTACAGGTGGAGGTGGCTGTTGTCATTATTAGGGCCAGCAGGAAGGAGTCATCGGAGGACTTAGTGACGTGATGCTTAGTGTAATCATTGGTATACAAAATGAAGAGGACAGGTGACTTCACACAACCTTGCGGGGCAGTTGGGGACCAAAAGAGTGTAAAGGTTATTTACCTTTTAACAACCTAGTTATGTCACTGAGAAATGACAGACTTTTATGATCCCAACCACTATTCAAACTGGTAGAGGTCCAGTCTCCTACCCGGAGAGACTTTATGATCCCAACCACTATTCAAAACTGGTAGAGGTCCAGTCTCCTACCCGGAGAGACTTTATGATCCCAACCACTATTCAAACTGGTAGAGGTCCAGTCTCCTACCCGGAGAGACTTTTATGATCCCAACCACTATTCAAACTGGTAGAGGTCCAGTCTCCTACCCGGAGAGACTTTATGATCCCAACCACTATTCAAACTGGTAGAGGTCCAGTCTCCTACCCGGAGAGACTTTTATGATCCCAACCACTATTCAAACTGGTAGAGGTCCAGTCTCCTACCCGGAGAGACTTTATGATCCCAACCACTATTCAAACTGGTAGAGGTCCAGTCTCCTACCCGGAGAGACTTTATGATCCCAACCACTATTCAAAACTGGTAGAGGTCCAGTCTCCTACCCGGAGAGACTTTTAGGTTCCCAACCACTATTCAAAACTGGTAGAGGTCCAGTCTCCTACCCGGAGAGACTTTATGATCCCAACCACTATTCAAACTGGTAGAGGTCCAGTCTCCTACCCGGAGAGACTTTATGATCCCAACCACTATTCAAAACTGGTAGAGGTTGTCACGTTCCTGACCTATTTCTGTTAGTTTGTTGTATGTGTTAGTTGGTCAGGACGTGAGTTTGGGTGGGCATTCTATGTTTTCTGTTTCTATGTTGGTTTAAGGGTTGCCTGGTATGGCTCTCAATTAGAGGCAGGTGTTTGGCGTTTCCTCTAATTGAGAGTCATATTTAGGTAGGTTGTTTCACAGTGTTCGTTGTGGGTGGTTGTCTCCTGTGTCAGTGTTTGTCGCACCATACGGGACTGTTCGGTTTGTTTGTACATCGTTCCTTTTGTGTAGTCTATTTTCCCTGTTCGTGCGTTCTTAGTGTTATATGTAAGTTCGTATAGTTCAGGTTTGTCTACATTTGTTTTGTTATTTTGTTAATTATTTCAAGTGGTTTCGTTTCGTGTTTTTCCCGTCTTGGTTTATTAAAATTATGTCATCACAACCCGCTGCGCCTTGGTTCAATCACTACTCCTCCTCTTCGGTTGTAGAGGAGGAGGAATACCGTTACAGAACCACCCACCAAATAACCAGAACCAAGCAGCGGTGTAACGGGAGGAACGGACAGCGCACGAAGCAGGATTTATGGTCTTGGGAGGAGATCATGGAAGGAAAAGGACCATGGGCTAAAGTGGAGGTGAATCGCCGCCCATGGGAACAGCTGGAGGCAGCTCGGAGAGCGGAGGAAACTGGAGAGAGGAACCGGCATTATGAGGGGACGCGTCTGGCACGGAAGCCCGAAAAGCCCGTGAGTACTACCCAAAAATTTCTTGGGGGGGGGGGCTAAGAGGTAGTGGGCCAAGGGCAGGTAGGAGACCTGCGCCCACTTCCCAGGCTAACCGTGGAGAGCGGGAGTACGGGCAGACACCGTGTTACGCAGTAGAGCGCACGGTGTCTCCTGTACGTGTTCATAGCCCGGTGCGGGTTATTCCACCTCCCCGCACTGGTAGGGCTAGATTGGGCATTGAGCCAAATGTCATGAAGCCGGCCCTTCATATCTGGCCACCAGTACGTCTCCTCGGGCCGGCTTACATGGCACCAGCCTTACGCATGGTGTCCCCGGTTCGCCTACATAGCCCGGTGCGGGTTATTCCACCTCCCCGCACTGGTCGGGCGACGGGGAGCATTCAACCAGGTAAGGTTGGGCAGGCTCAATGCTCAAGGGAGCCAGTACGCTTGCACGGTCCGGTATTTCCGGCACTACCTTCCCGCCCCAGCCCAGTACCACCAGTGCCTACACCACGCACCAGGCTTCCAGTGCGTTTCCAGAGCCCTGTTCCTCCTCCACGCACTCTCTCTATGGTGCGTGTCTCCAGCCCAGTGCCTCCAGTTCCGGCACCACGCACTAAGCCACCTGTGCGTCTCCAGAGCCCTGTACACACTGTTCCTTCTCCCCGTACTCGTCCTGATGTGCGTGCACTCAGCCCGGTGCCCCCAGTGCCGGTACCACGCACCAGGCAAATAGTACGCTTTGAGAGTCCAGTGTGCCCTGTCCCTGCTCCCCGCACTAGGCTTGAAGTGCGTGTCTCCAGTCCGGTGCCTCCAGTTCCGGCACCACGCACCAGGCCTACAGTGCGTCTCAGCCGGCCAGAGTCTGCCGTCTGCCCAACGGCGCCTGAACTGTCCGTCTGCCAAGCGCCGCATGAACTGCTCGTCTGTATTGAGCCTTCAAAGCCGCCCGTCTGCCATGAGCCTGCAAAGCCGCCCGTCTGCCATGAGCCTACAGAGCCTTCCGCCAGACTGGAGCCGCTAGAGCCTTCCGCCAGACAGGAGCCGCTAGAGCCTTCCACCAGACAGGAGCAGCCAAAGCCTTCCGCTAGACAGGATCAGTCTGAGCCATCCGTCTCCGCAGCGCCATCTGAGCCATCCGTCTCCTCAGCGCCATCTGAGCCATCCGTCTCCTCAGCGCCGTCTGAGCCATCCGTCTCCTCAGCGCCATCTGAGCCATCCGTCTCCCCAGCGCCGTCTGAGCCATCCGTCTCCCCAGCGCCGTCTGAGCCATCCGTCTCCCCAGCGCCGTCTGAGCCATCCGTCTGTCCCGAGCCATTAGAGCCGCCCGTCTGTCCCGAGCCGTCAGAGCCGTTAGTCAGTCAGGAGCCGCTAGAGCCATTCGTCAGTCAGGATCTGCCAGAGCCGCCAACCAGACAGGATCTGCCAGAGCCGCCAACCAGACAGGATCTGCCAGAGCCGCCAACCAGACAGGATCTGCCAGAGCCGCCAACCAGACAGGATCTGCCAGAGCCGCCAGCCAGCCATGAGCGTCCAGAGCCGTCAGCCAGCCATGAGCGTCCAGAGCCGTCAGCGAGCCATGAGCGTCCAGAGCCGTCAGCCAGCCATGAGCGTCCAGAGCCGTCAGCCAGCCATGAGCGTCCAGAGCCGTCAGCCAGCCATGAGCGTCCAGAGCCGTCAGCCAGCCATGAGCGTCCAGAGCCGTCAGCCAGCCATGAGCGTCCAGAGCCGCCAGCCAGTCATGAGCTGCCCCTCAGCCCAGAGCGGCCATTAATCCAGAACTGCCCCTCAGTCCAGAGCTGTCTCTCTGTCCGGAGCTGCCTTTCAGTCCGGAGTTGCCCCTCTATCCTGAGCTACCTCTCTATCCTGATCTACCTCTCTATTCTCACCTACCTCTATGTCCTGAGCTACCTTGTTCCGGAGCTGTCCCTTTATTTTGTGTTGCCTATATTAGGTGGGTGGAAGAGAGGGGTGGTCATTCTGAGGGGGATTAGCAAGCTGGGATTGACTATGGTGGGGTGGGGACCTCGTCCTGAGCCTGAGCCACCACCGTGGTCAGATGCCCACCCAGACCCTCCCCTAAACTTTGTGCTGGTGCGCCCGGAGTTCGCACCTTAAGGGGGGGGTTATGTCACGTTCCTGACCTATTTCTGTTAGTTTGTTGTATGTGTTAGTTGGTCAGGACGTGAGTTTGGGTGGGCATTCTATGTTTTCTGTTTCTATGTTGGTTTAAGGGTTGCCTGGTATGGCTCTCAATTAGAGGCAGGTGTTTGGCGTTTCCTCTAATTGAGAGTCATATTTAGGTAGGTTGTTTCACAGTGTTCGTTGTGGGTGGTTGTCTCCTGTGTCAGTGTTTGTCGCACCATACGGGACTGTTCGGTTTGTTTGTACATCGTTCCTTTTGTGTAGTCTATTTTCCCTGTTCGTGCGTTCTTAGTGTTATATGTAAGTTCGTATAGTTCAGGTTTGTCTACATTTGTTTTGTTATTTTGTTAATTATTTCAAGTGGTTTCGTTTCGTGTTTTTCCCGTCTTGTTTTATTAAAATTATGTCATCACAACCCGCTGCGCCTTGGTTCAATCACTACTCCTCCTCTTCGGTTGTAGAGGAGGAGGAATACCGTTACAGAGGTCCAGTCTCCTACCCGGAGAGACTTTATGATCCCAATCACTATTCAAACTGGTAGAGGTCCAGTCTCCTACCCGGAGAGACTTTTAGGTTCCCAACCACTATTCAAACTAGTAGAGGTCCAGTCTCCTACCCGGAGAGACTTTATGATCCCAACCACTATTCAAACTAGTAGAGGTCCAGTCTCCTACCCGGAGAGACTTTTAGGTTCCCAACCACTATTCAAACTGGTAGAGGTCCAGTCTCCAACCCGGAGAGACTTTTAGGTTCCCAACCATTATTCAAACTGGTAGAGGTCCAGTCTCCTATCCGCAGAGAAATGTAGTTGTCGTCCTAACCAATATTCAAACTGGTACGGGTCCAGTTTCCGATAAGCAGAGAGATTTATGTTCCCAACCTCTGTCCAAACTGGTAGAGGTCCAGTTTCCTATCCGTAGAGAGATTTAGGTGCCCAAAAACTATTCAAACTGGTCGGGGTCCAATTTTGTCTCAGCAGAGAGTTTTAGGCTCCCAACCGCTATTGTCTCCAGATATTTGTACTGAGGTCAGAGCCGCTGTTCGGTAGTATTAGTACTGAGGTCAGAGTGTTCAGTAGTATTAGCACTGAGGTCAGAGTGTTCGGTAGTATTAGTACTGAGGTCAGAGTGTTCGGTAGTATTAGTACTGAGGTCAGAGTGTTCGGTAGTATTAGTACCGAGGTCAGAGTGTTCGGTAGTATTAGCACTGAGGTCAGAGTGTTCGGTAGTATTAGCACTGAGGTCAGAGTGTTCGGTAGTATTAGTACTGAGGTCAGAGTGTTCGGTAGTATTAGTACTGAGGTCAGAGTGTTCGGTAGTATTAGCACTGAGGTCAGAGTGTTCGGTAGTATTAGTACTGAGGTCAGAGTGTTCGGTAGTATTAGCACTGAGGTCAGAGTGTTCGGTAGTATTAGCACTGAGGTCAGAGTGTTCGGTAGTATTAGCACTGAGGTCAGAGTGTTCGGTAGTATTAGTACTGAGGTCAGAGTGTTCGGTAGTATTAGTACTGAGGTCAGAGCCGCTGTTCGGTAGTATTAGCACTGAGGTCAGAGTGTTCGGTAGTATTAGCACTGAGGTCAGAGTGTTCGGTAGTATTAGTACTGAGGTCAGAGCCGCTGTTCGGTAGTATTAGCACTGAGGTCAGAGTGTTCGGTAGTATTAGCACTGAGGTCAGAGCCGCTGTTCGGTAGTGTTTGTACTCCTTGGGTCATGACTTTTTCAGGATGGGGATGATGTGAGATCTTTTACAGACCTTTTGGTATTGTGTGTCGAGCGATACCTGGAAAATGGTTTGCCACATTATCTGACCCCGAGGCCTTCCATTGGTTCAGCTGTTTAAAAACCTTTGTCACCTGCTCTTTGGTAATGATGATTTCCTCTGAGGGTATCAAATTATTTTGTAGAACAGGTTAAGTTCCTTCACAAATGTGGGATTGTCCTCCATGTGGAGGGGTTTGCGGTTACATCTTAGTCCGATGTAAAGTAGCACGACTAAGATCTACTTGGCAAAAACGTCAAAATGAACGACAGATTTCTTGAGTATACTGGCTAGTGCGTCTCAAGGTGGACAAACACAACTATTCCTTTAAAAAAAAACATTTTTCTAGACAAGGTCTTTAAAAAACGTCTTTGTGATCAGTGTCCCTTCCACGGGACAGTTGAGCTAACGTAGGCTAATGCGATTAGCGTGAGGTTGTAAGTAACAAGAACATTTCCCAGGACATAGACATATCTGATATTGGCAGAAAGCTTAAATTCTTGTTAATCTAACTGCACTGTCCAATTTACAGTAGCTATTACAGTGAAAGAATACCATGCTATTGTTTGAGGAGAGAGCACAGTTTTGAACATGAAAAGTTATTAATAAACAAATTAGGCACATTTGGGCAGTCTTGACACAACATTTTGAACAGAAATACAATGGTTCATTGGATCAGTCTAAAACTTTGCACATACACTGCTGCCATCTAATTGCATCTGGGCTGGAATAATAAATTATGGCCTTTCTCTTGCATTTCAAAGATGATGGTACAAAAAATACAAAAGAACGGTTGTTTTTTCTTTGTATTATCTTTTACCAGATCTATGGTGTTATATTCTACTACATTATTTCACATTTCCATAAACGTCAAAGTGTTTCCTTTCAAATGGTATCATGAATATGCATATCCTTGCTTCAGGTCCTGAGCTACAGGCAGTTAGATTTGGGTATGTCATTTTAGGAGAAAATTGAAAAAAGGGCTAATCCTTATGCAGTACGCAGCACACTCGTTTGGTTTGCCTCGCTGAGTTCGGGCCGAAGCATTAGGAAACCTTAAGTCTCTCAACCCAGGGGGTGTTTACTGTTTACTTGGCACATCCAGCTCTCACACACACACACACACACACACACACACACACACACACACACACACACACACACACACACACACACACACATACACAGGAGGATAATCAGCGGTGACAACTGTCAGCAGTGTTTACGAGCTGTGAAGCAGAGCTTTGCTGTGTTGACTCAGTCAGCAGGGGGATGATCAACCAGTACCACAATCACACCCTCCATTCCTCCCTTCCACCCCTCCCTCCATTCCTCCCTCCATTCCTCCATTCCTCCCTTCCTCCTTCCAGACATCCCTTCTTCCATTCCTCTCTGCATTCTTCCATTCCTGCCTCGATTCATCCCTCCCTCCCACCCTCCATTCCTTCCCTCCATTCCTCCCTCCCACTATTCATCCCACCATCTCTCCCTCCCTCCCTCCATCCATCGCTCCATTGCTCGCTCCCAGCAGACCTCTCTCCATCGCTCCCTCCATTCCTCCCTCCATCCCGTCCTCCATTCCTCCATTCATACCTCCCGCCTTCCCTCCTTCCATCCCTCCATTCATTCATACCTCCCTCCTTCCCTCCCTCCATTTCTCCACTCCGCCCTCCATTCATCCCTCCATTCCTCCCTCCCTCCATTCCTCCCTCCCTCCATTCCTCCCTCATTCCTCCCTCCCTCCATTCCTCCCTCCATTCCTCCCACCATTCCTCCCTCCCACCATTCCTCCCTCCCTCCATTCCTCCCTCCATTCCTCCCTCCATTCCTCCCTCCCTCCATTCCTCCCTCCCTCCATTCCTCCCTCCATTCCTCCCTCCCTCCATTCCTCCCTCCCTCCATTCCTCCCTCCTTCCATTCCTCCCTCCTTCCATTCCTCCCTCCATTCCTCCCTCCATTCCTCCCTCCCACCATTCCTCCCTCCCTCCATTCCTCCCTCCTTCCATTCCTCCCTCCATTCCTCCCTCCATTCCTCCCTCCCTCCATTCCTCCCTCCATTCCTCCCTCCCTCCATTCCTCCCACCATTCCTCCCTCCCACCATTCCTCCCTCCCACCATTCCTCCCTCGCTCCATTCCTCCCTCCTTCCATTCCTCCCTCCATTCCTCCCACCATTCCTCCCTCCCTCCATTCCTCCCTCCATTCCTCCCTCCATTCCTCCCTCCCTCCATTCCTCCCTCCCTCCATTCCTCCCTCCCTCCATTCCTCCCTCCATTCCTCCCTCCATTCCTCCCTCCCTCCATTCCTCCCTCCCTCCATTCCTCCCTCCCTCCATTCCTCCCTACCTCCATTCCTCCCTCCATTCCTCCCTACCTCCATTCCTCCCTCCATTCCTCCCTCCCTCCATTCCTCCCTCCCACCATTCCTCCCTCCCACCATTCCTCCCTCCCACCATTCCTCCCTTCTTCCATTCCTCCCTCCATTCCTCCCTCCATTCCTCCCTCCATTCCTCCCTCCATTCCTCCATTCCTCCCTCCATTCCTCCCTCCATTCCTCCCTCCATTCCTCCATCCATTCCTCCCTCCATTCCTCCCTCCCTCCATTCCTCCCTACCTCCATTCCTACCTCCATTCCTACCTCCATTCCTACCTCCATTCCTCCCTCCATTCCTCCCTCCATTCCTCCCTCCCTCCATTCCTCCCTCCATTCCTCCCTCCCTCCATTCCTCCCTACCGCCATTCCTCCCTACCTCCATTCCTCCCTCCATTCCTCCCTCCCACATTCCTCCCTCCATCCCTCCCTCCATCCCTCCAACCCTCCCTCCATTCCTCCTTCCCTCCCTCCTTCCATTCCTCCATTCCTCCCTCCTTCCATTCCTCCCTCCATTCCTCCCTCCATTCCTCCCTCCATTCCTCCATCCATTCCTCCCTCCATTCCTCCCTCCATCCCTCCATCCATCCCTCTGTCCATTCCTCCTCCATCCCTCCATCCTTCCCTCCCTCCTTCCATTCCTCCATTCCTCCCTCCTTCCATTCCTCCCTCCATTCTTACCTCCATTCCTCCCTCCATTCCTCCCTCCATTCCTCCCTCCATTCCTCCCTCCATTCCTCCTCCATCCTTCCATCCTTCCCTCCCTCCTTCCATTCCTCCATTCCTCCCTCCTTCCATTCCTCCCTCCATTCTTACCTCCATTCCTCCCTCCATTACTCCCTCCATTCCTCCCTCCATCCCTCCTTCCATCCCTCTGTCCATTCCTCCTCCATCCCTCCATCCTTCCCTCCCTCCTTCCATTCCTCCATTCCTCCCTCCTTCCATTCCTCCCTCCATTCCTCCCTCCATTCCTCCCTCCATTCCTCCCTCCCACATTCCTCCCTCCATCCCTCCATCCTTCCCTCCCTCCTTCCATTCCTCCATTCCTCCCTCCCACATTCCTCCCTCCATCCCTCCAACCCTCCTTCCATCCCTCCCTCCATTCCTCCCACTACTATTAAAAGGTACTTTGAGATAACAGGAGTGCCATCCCCCCTTCCCTCTGGAAAGGCCTGGAGTTTGTGAGCCAAGGTCAGAAGGCTGGTAAATCAAACCAGGTAGAGATGATTATACCAGAGAGCAGAGAGAGGTGAGATCTGAGAGAGCCGAGAGCAGAGAGCTGAGAGAGGTGAGATCTGAGAGAGCAGAGAGCCGAGAGAGCCGAGAGAGCCCAGAGAGCCCAGAGAGCCCAGAGAGCCCAGAGAGCCCAGAGAGCCCAGAGAGCCCAGAGAGCCCAGAGAGCCCAGAGAGCCCAGAGAGCCCAGAGAGCCCAGAGAGCCCAGAGAGCCCAGAGAGCCCAGAGTCCTGCTGGGTCCATGTTATTATTGTAAAGCTAAACAGTAAGAAACACATGGAGAAGAAACACGTATGATGAAGTGTGATGAGGAAAGGTCTTTCTCCTTCTTTTGTTCTTCTTTGTGGAAACATTCACAGAAAATATCAGATACGTTCACTATTATGATGGTCAGCCATGCCGAGCACATTTCTTTAATAATAGGGAATAGAATAGTGAATAGAATAGTGAATAGAATAGTGAATAGAATAGGGAATAGAATAGGGAATAGAATAGTGAATAGAATAGTGAATAGAATAGGGAATAGAATAGTGTATAGAATAGTGAATAGAATAGTGAATAGAATAGGGAATAGAATAGTGTATAGAATAGTGTATAGAATAGGGAATAGAATAGGGAATAGAATAGGGAATAGAATAGTGTATAGAATAGTGAATAGAATAGGGAATAGAATAGTGTATAGAATATTGTATAGAATAGTGAATAGAGAAAAGAAACACAGACGTAACATATCTCTAAGGAGGATCGTATATATCTCTGGCTCAGACAGTATGTGCGTGTTTGTGTGTGTGTGTGTGTGTGTTCGTCAGCACCTGTGTGTGTGTGTGTGTGTGTGTGTGTGTGTGTGTGTGTGTGTGTGTGTGTGTGTGTGTGTGTGTGTGTGTGTGTGTGTGTGTGTGTGTGTGTGTGTGTGTGTGTGTGAGAGATTTTAAAGCAGTTCACCCCATCTGGTTTGTGCATCACTGTAGTAGGAGGATCACATCGTGGTCTCTCTGGGAATTTCATCAGTCTGTTACATCTCACTTATTCACACGCTCCCCCATATACAGTACCAGTCAAAAGTTTGGACACACCTACTCATTCAAGGGTTTTTCTTTATTTTTACATCTACATTGTAGAATAATAGTGAAGATATCAAAACTATGAAATAACACATATGGAATCATGTTATAACCAAAAAACTGTTTAACAAATCAAAATATATTTTATATTTGAGAATCTTTAAAGTAGCCATCCTTTAAGTTGATGACAGCTTTGCACACTCTTGGCATTCTCTCAACCAGCTTCATGAGGTAGTCACCTGGAATGCATTTCAATTAAAAGTTAATTTGTGGAATTTCTTTCCTTCTAAATGCATTTGAGCCAATCCGTTGTGTTGTGACAAGGTAGGGGTGGTGTACAGAAGGTAGCTCTATTTGGTAAAAGACCAAGTCCATATTATGGCAAGAACAGCTCAAATAAGCAAAGAGAAACGACAGTCCATCATTACTTTAAGACATAAAAGTCAGTCAAAACGGAAACTTCATGAACTTTGAAAGTGCAGCGGCAAAAACCATCAAGCGCTATGATGAAACTGGCTCTCATGAGGAACACCACAGGAAAGGAAGACCCAGAGTTCCCTCTGCTGCAGAGGATACGTTCATTAGAGTTACCAGCCTCAGAATGGAAAGGAAGACCCAGAGTTCCCTCTGCTGCAGAGGATACGTTCATTAGAGTTACCAGCCTCAGAATGGAAAGGAAGACCCAGAGTTCCCTCTGCTGCAGAGGATACGTTCATTAGAGTTACCAGCCTCAGAAATCAGTTTATGAAGGTATAAATATGGATGTATATATATATATATATATATAGATGTATGTGGTTTCACAACACAGAGAAGAAGAAAACTATTTATTTGCCTTCAAACAGGCCTGTAGAGGGGGAGGAGTGAGGGGAGGGGAGGAGTGAAGGAAGGGGAGGAGTGAAGGAAGGGAGGGGAGGAATGTCAAACATCAAGGGCTTCTAAACCCACCACCTGTCCCTCCCACCACCTGCCCCGCCCACCACCTGCCCCTCCCACCACATGCCCCTCCCACCACCTGCCCCTCCCACCACATGCCCCTCCCACCACCTGCCCCTCCCACCTTTACATGATCTAGTCAGATGTGAAACACATTCCAATCACATGACCCTCTCCAGTACACTACCACTAACAATAACCAAAACACCCATCACATGACCCTCTCCAGTACACTACCACTAACAATAACCAAAACACCAATCACATGACCCTCTCCAGTACACTACCACTAACAATAACCAAAACACCCATCACATGACCCTCTCCAGTACACTACCACTAACAATAACCAAAACACCCATCACATGACCCTCTCCAGTACACTACCACTAACAATAACCAAAACACCAATCACATGACCCTCTCCAGTACACTACCACTAACAATAACCAAAACACCAATCACATGACCCTCTCCAGTACACTACCACTAACAATAACCAAAACACCCATCACATGACCCTCTCCAGTACACTACCACTAACAATAACCAAAACACCCATCACATGACCCTCTCCAGTACACTACCACTAACAATAACCAAAACACCAATCACATGACCCTCTCCAGTACACTACCACTAACAATAACCAAAACACCCATCACATGACCCTCTCCAGTACACTACCACTAACAATAACCAAAACACCCATCACATGACCCTCTCCAGTACACTACCACTAACAATAACCAAAACACCCATCACATGACCCTCTCCAGTACACTACCACTAACAATAACCAAAACACCCTGACATGGAGACATGGAGTTGTCTAACCCTAACCCTAACCCTAACCCTAACCTTAACCCTAACCCTAACCCTAACCCTAACCTTAACCCTAACCCTAACCCTAACCTTAACCCTAACCCTAACCTTAACCCTAACCCTAACCCTAACCCTAACCCTAACCCTAACCTTAACCCTAACCCTAACCCTAACCTTAACCCTAACCCTAACCCTAACCTTAACCCTAACCCTAACCCTAACCCTAACCCTAACCTAACCCTAACCCTAACCCTAACCCTAACCCTAACCCTAACCCTAACCCTAACCCTAACCCTAACCCTAACCCTAACCCTAACCTTAACCCTAACCCTAACCCTAACCCTAACCCTAACCCTAACCCACTAACAATAACCAAAACACCCTGACATGGAGTTGCCTCTCAAATGGCATCCTATTGCATTCATTGAGCACTACTTTTGACCAGGGTATATAGTACTCTGGTCTAAAGTAGTGCACCCTATTCCCTACATAGTACCTATAGACTCTGGTCTAAAGTAGTGCACCCTATTCCCTACATAGTACCTATAGACTCTGGTCAAAAGTAGTGCACTACATAGGGAGTAAGGGTGTCAGTTGGGGAGTACCCAGTGAGACATGGATCCCAGTGGATCTGTTTTGATGGTGTTGATCAACCATCCAGGTCTGGTCTGCAGCATATTTACATTACATTTACATTTTAGTCATTTAGCAGACGCTCTTATCCAGAGCGACTTACAGTAGGGTGCATACATTTTTATTAAATTTTTTACATACTGAGACAAGGATATCCCTACCGGCCAAACCCTCCCTAACCCGGACGACGCTATGCCAATTGTGCGTCGCCCCATATTTCACTCTGAATGTTGTTCTGGAGGCAGCTCTGTGGCGTGATCACGAGCTGGCACAGCTACAAAATCATAAAATCTGATTTTAAACCTAACCTTAACCCTAACCCTAAGCTTAACCCTAATCCTAAACCTAATCCTAAACCTAACCTTAACCTTAACCCTAAACCTAAACCTAACCTTAACTCTAAACCTAACCTTAACCCTAACCCTAACCCTAATCCTAATCCTAATCCTAAACCTAACCTTAACCCTAAACCTAACCTTAACCCTAACCCTAATCCTAAACCTAACCTTAACCCTAACCCTAATCCTAAACCTAACCTTAACCCTAACCCTAACCTTAACCCTAACCCTAATCCTAAACCTAACCTTAACCCTAACCCTAATCCTAAACCTAACCTTAACCCTAACCCTAATCCTAAACCTAACCTTAACCCTAACCCTAAACCTAACCTTAACCCTAACCCTAATCCTAATCCTAAACCTAACCTTAACCCTAACCCTAATCCTAAACCTAACCTTAACCCTAACCCTAATCCTAAACCTAACCTTAACCCTAACCCTAAACCTAACCTTAACCCTAACCCTAATCCTAATCCTAAACCTAACCTTAACCCTAACCCTAATCCTAAACCTTAACCCTACGCTTTTAGATAATAATGTGCTATATAGAACATAAACGGGTACTTCTGCTGGCCCCATAGGAGAACCCTTTGAACAACCCTTTTTGGTTCCAGGTAGAACTATTTTGGGTTCCATGTAGAACCCTTTCCACAGAGGGTTCTACATGGAACGCAAAAGGGTTCTACCTTGAACCAAAAAGGGTTTTTACCTTGAACCAAAAAGGGTTTTTACCAGGAACCAAAAAGGGTTTTTACCAGGAACCAAAAAGGGTTTTTACCAGGAACCAAAAAGGGTTTTCCTATGGGGACAGACAAGGAACCCTTTTGGAACCCTTTTTGCTTTGACTATAACCTTAACCACACTGCTAACCCTAATGCCTAACCTTAAACTAACACAATAAAGCAATTGTTTGTTTTTATGAATTTTTACAATATAGCCAATTTTACTTCGTGTGGTGGACAAGAAGGCTAATCTCTACTCCGGACGTCCACTTTGAGTCAACTACTGCATTGCAGTGCTAGCTAGCTGTAGCTTATGCTTTCAGTACTAGAATCATTCTTGGATCCTTTGATTGGGTGGAAGACATGTCAGTTCATGCTGTGAGAGCTCTGATAGGTTGGGGGAGGTCGTCCGGAAGTTGTCACAATTACTGTGTAAGTCTATGGAAGGGTGGTGAGAACCATGAGCCTCCTAGGTTTTGTATTGAAGTCAATGTACCCAGAGGAGGATGGGAAGCTAGCTACACCATGGTGCTACCCTACAGAGTGCTGTTGAGGCTACTGTAGACCATCATTGCAAAACAGTGGGTTTTAATCAACTATTTGTTGACGTGAATATATTTAGTATAGTTTTAACTAAAAAATAATATTTTTTATTCACTATTTTAATTTTTTATGAAATTCACTGAGGATCCTGGTCCTCACCTTCCTCCTCTGAGGAGCCTCCACTGATATGAACAGACACTCCAACTGCATGCATACACTGAGAGACAGTCTACATATCGTGATATACACACACTCAGAGACAGTCTACATATCGTGTTATACACACACTGAGAGACAGTCTACATATCGTGTTATACACACACTCAGAGACAGTCTACATATCGTATTATACACACACTGAGAGACAGTCTACATATCGTATTATACACACACTTAGAGACAGTCTACATATCGTGTTATACACACACTCAGAGACAGTCTACATATCGTATTATACACACACTCAGAGACAGTCTACATATCGTGATATACACACACTCAGAGACAGTCTACATATCGTGATATACACACACTGAGAGACAGTCTACATATCGTGATATACACACACTCAGAGACAGTCTACATATCGTATTATACACACACTCAGAGACAGTCTACATATCGTGTTATACACAGGCCAGAATTTAATCCAATACAATGCATTTCTTTTTTTTAAATGATTCACACTTGAGTTTACTATGAGTGTGATCATTGTGAACGTTGGAGGAATGCCCATTGTCATTTTGGATTGATTTCCGGCCCTCTCACAATGCAGTGGTCGATTCTGTCTGTTTGTTTGCCTACAACCTGTGGATTTCAATGTCTCATTGACATTTTTGTTTACATTTACAGTGGTAGCCTACTACTGAGTCCCTCCCTCCGCCTCTGATGAAGATAAGCCAGTCAGAGCAAGACAAAATCTTTTCGCTCGTACTTCAGTGTCACCGTTTAGCATTCCTTTATGTTGCTCTTATGAATCTAAAGCTTATGCGTGTTTAAAAGTAATGTTGTTTTTGGCTAACTGGCTTTGAAGTGACGTAGAAAATGAGCTAGAGAGAGAACGAGAGACGGAAGAGACGAGAACAGGATTACTACAGCCCATTCAGAATCTCTCAGAGTGCCGATCTTCCCTCCGTCTCTCGGCGTCTCCATGGAAGCAGGAAGTGAGAGGAAAGTATTCCAAGATGGCCGCCGGCTTTCTGAATGGCAGACATTCCTCAGCGGCAGGGTGTCGTTTGGGGGGAGGAGGGTGGAGGAGGGGGTTGTGGGGGGGGTTGTGGGGGGGGGGGGGGGGGGGTCGCAGGGGGTCGGGCTAGTTGTAGTGTTTACTCCCAATGGGGACTATATAAATAGTAACTGCTGCTGTTTAAGGACATCCTGTCACTAGGTTTTCAATAAAACACTAGTTAAACAAACAATCAGTCTCCCTTTGGGCCCTGCTGGAGGCTGGAGGCTGAAGCTGGGCTAAACTGACTGACTGACTGGCTGGCTGGCTGAGTGAAGCCTGTCTGGCCAGAGTACATGTGGAGTTAAAGCTTGGAGAGGATTGTGTTGTTACAGGTCACTGCACACTTTCCCTTCTCCCTGTCTCTTCTTTTAACCTACGCTGTAAAACATTATTGATTTTTAAACAGTATTATACAATAAAACTATCTGTAAAGTACCATATTAGTTATTTACAGTAAATTGCCATAAATGGCAAATGCACCCTTGGTTCTTTTAGGCGTAAACAGTAAATGATACTGTAAATTCCAAAGGATCTTTGGTTTAACAGTACATTACTGTAACCGCACAGCATCCTGGGTTTGGCAAATGGCAACTTTTTCAAAACAATTCTGAGTGATAGGACTGAGGTCTGAAGTGAAACCACCAAACAAGGTGCGTACAACATTTATGTACTTTACACCATTAATTACACTATAACACTGTAATGGAAAACCAGGGGCGTAAGGGGATCCAGGACCATCCATTCAGATTGAGCAACAAAAATAAAGTCTATATCTATCAACTCAGTGAGTGTGCAGGTGATGTTCCTCCCAGCTGCAGCAGTATTGATGTTCAGGTGATGTTCCTCCCAGCTGCAGCAGTAATGATGTTCCTCCCAGCTGCAGCAGTATTGATGTTCCTCCCAGCTGCAGCAGTAATGATGTTCCTCCCAGCTGCAGCAGTAATGATGTTCAGGTGATGTTCCTCCCAGCTGCAGCAGTATTGATGTTCAGGTGATGTTCCTCCCAGCTGCAGCAGTAATGATGTTCCTCCCAGCTGCAGCAGTAATGATGTTCAGGTGATGTTCCTCCCAGCTGCAGCAGTATTGATGTTCAGGTGATGTTCCTCCCAGCTGCAGCAGTAATGATGTTCCTCCCAGCTGCAGCAGTAATGATGTTCAGGTGATGTTCCTCCCAGCTGCAGCAGTAATGATGTTCAGGTGATGTTCCTCCCAGCTGCAGCAGTATTGATGTTCAGGTGATGTTCCTCCCAGCTGCAGCAGTAATGATGTTCCTCCCAGCTGCAGCAGTATTGATGTTCCTCCCAGCTGCAGCAGTAATGATGTTCCTCCCAGCTGCAGCAGTAACGATGTTCAGGTGATGTTCCTCCCAGCTGCAGCAGTAATGATGTTCAGGTGATGTTCCTCCCAGCTGCAGCAGTAATGATGTTCAGGTGATGTTCCTCCCAGCTGCAGCAGTAATGATGTTAAGGTGATGTTCCTCCCAGCTGCAGCAGTAATGATGTTAAGGTGATGTTCCGCCCAGCTGCAGCAGTAATGATGTTAAGGTGATGTTCCGCCCAGCTGCAGCAGTAATGATGTTAAGGTGATGTTCCGCCCAGCTGCAGCAGTAATGATGTTAAGGTGATGTTCCGCCCAGCTGCAGCAGTAATGATGTTAAGGTGATGTTCCTCCCAGCTGCAGCGGTAATGATGTTCCTCCCAGCTGCAGCAGTAATGATGTTAAGGTGATGTTCCTCCCAGCTGCAGCAGTAATGATGTTAAGGTGATGTTCCGCCCAGCTGCAGCAGTAATGATGTTCCTCCCAGCTGCAGCAGTAATGATGTTAAGGTGATGTTCCTCCCAGCTGCAGCAGTAATGATGTTAAGGTGATGTTCCGCCCAGCTGCAGCAGTAATGATGTTAAGGTGATGTTCCTCCCAGCTGCAGCAGTAATGATGTTAAGGTGATGTTCCTCCCAGCTGCAGCAGTAATGATGTTAAGGTGATGTTCCGCCCAGCTGCAGGAGTAATGATGTTAAGGTGATGTTCCTCCCAGCTGCAGCAGTAATGATGTTAAGGTGATGTTCCGCCCAGCTGCAGCAGTAATGATGTTCCTCCCAGCTGCAGCAGTAATGATGTTAAGGTGATGTTCCGCCCAGCTGCAGCAGTAATGATGTTAAGGTGATGTTCCGCCCAGCTGCAGCAGTAATGATGTTAAGGTGATGTTCCGCCCAGCTGCAGCAGTATTGATGTTAAGGTGATGTTCCTCCCAGCTGCAGCAGTAATGATGTTCCTCCCAGCTGCAGCAGTAATGATGTTCCTCCCAGCTGCAGCAGTAATGATGTTTCAGTCACCTGAGGTCGATTGTTGCCGTGCCATCCTGTTACCATCCTGGGTTTAATCCCCTGTTATGGTTGCAGAGGGACAGGGTACAGTGGAGGGGATAGGGGCATAGACAGCATAGACACACAGACATGCAGGCCAGGAAATAAACCTGGACACACTCTCAAAACTAAGGAATGTATCAGGAAACCTTTTAGGAGAGAGACAGAGAAAGAGAAAGAGAGAGAGAGAGAGAGAGAGAGAGAGAGAGAGAGAGAGAGAGAGAGAGAGAGAGAGAGAGAGAGAGAGAGAGAGAGAGAGAGAGAGAGAGCAAGCGAGCGAGAGAAAAGAGTCAGAAAGAGAGGAAGAAAGACAGAGACAGAAAGAGAGGAAGAGAGACAGACAGAAAGAGAGGGAGAGACAGAAAGAGAGGGAGAGAGATGGAAAGAGAGGGAGAGAGAGAGAAAGAGCGAGAGAGAGAGACAGATAGAGAGGGAGAGAGACGGAGACAGAAAGAATGAACTACAGGACAAAATACAAACACTCCAACCCAAAAATGCCTGCGCTGTTGATGGTATCCAAAGTTAAAGGATAAAATATACAGATCACAAATTCCAAGTGTCTATACTAAAACTCTTTATCATCATCCTCAGCTCTGGCATCTTCCCCAATATTTGGAACCAGGGACTGATCACCCCAATCCAAAAAAGTGGAGACAAATTTGTACATTTCCTCAGTGAAAACAATATACTGAGCATATGTCAAATTGGGGTTTTACCAAAATTACCGTACGACAGACCACGTATTTGTGGCAGGGCTGAAATGCAGTGGATAAGTTTTTGGGGGATTCAGTTCATTTGCATGGCAAAGAGGAACTTTGCAATTAATTGAAATTCATCTGATCACTTTTCATAACATTCTGGAGTATATGCAAATTGCCATCATACAAACGGAGGTAGCAGATTTTGTGAAAATTAATATTT
>NW_024060771.1:0-20959 GCF_016432855.1 Salvelinus namaycush | reverse complement strand
TGGTGCTCTTCACTTAACTTGGTTGACCTGTTATACTGGATCAGACCTAGCTTCTAAAGGCTTGGTGGTGCTCTTCACTTAACTTGGTTGACCTGTTATACTGGGATCAGACCTAGCTTCTAAAGGCTGGTGGTGCTCTCACTTAACTTGGTTGCCTGTTATACTGGGATCAGACCTAGCTTCTAAAGGCTGGTGGTGCTCTTCACTTAACTTGGTTGGCCTGTTATACTGGGATCAGACCTAGCTTCTAAAGGCTTGTGGTGCTCTCACTTAACTTGGTTGACCTGTTATACTGGGATCAGACCTAGCTTCTATACTCTAAAGGCTTGGTGGTGCTCTTCACTTAACTTGGTGACCTGTATACTGGATCAGACCTAGCTTCTATAGGCTTGGTGGTGCTCTTCACTTAACTTGGTTGACCTGTTATACTGGGATCAGACCTAGCTTCTAAAGGCTTGGTGGTGCTCTTCACTTAACTTGGTTGACCTGTTATACTGGGATCAGACCTAGCTTCTATACTTCTAAGGCTTGGTGGTGCTCTTCACTTAACTTGGTTGACCTGTTATACTGGGATCAGACCTAGCTTCTAAAGGCTTGGTGGTGCTCTTCACTTAACTTGGTTGGCCTGTTATACTGGGATCAGACCTAGCTTCTAAAGGCTTGGTGGTGCTCTTCACTTAACTTGGTTGACCTGTTATACTGGATCAGACCTAGCTTATAAAGGCTTGGTGGTGCTCTTCACTTAACTTGGTTGACCTGTTATACTGGGGTCAGACCTAGCTTCTATACTTCTAAAGGCTTGGTGGTGCTCTTCACTTAACTTGGTTGACCTGTTATACTGGGATCAGACCTAGCTTCTATACTTCTAAAGGCTTGGTGGTGCTCTTCACTTAACTTGGTTGACCTGTTATACTGGGATCAGACCTAGCTTCTAAAGGCTTGGTGGTGCTCTTCATTTAACTTGGTTGGCCTGTTATACTGGGATCAGACCTAGCTTCTAAAGGCTTGGTGGTGCTCTTCACTTAACTTGGTTGACCTGTGTATACTGGGATCAGACCTAGCTCTAAAGGCTTGGTGGTGCTCTTCACTTAACTTGGTTGGCCTGTTATACTGGGATCAGACCTAGCTTCTAAAGGCTTGGTGGTGCTCTTCACTTAACTTGGTTGACCTGTTATACTGGGATCAGACCTAGCTTCTAAAGGCTTGGTGGTGCTCTTCACTTAACTTGGTTGACCTGTTATACTGGGATCAGACCTAGCTTCTAATACTTTTTTCTAAAGGCTTGGTTGGTGCTCTTCACTTAACTTGGTTGACCTGTTATACTGGGATCAGACCTAGCTTCTAAAGGCTTGGTGGTGCTCTTCACTTAACTTGGTTGACCTGTTATACTGGGATCAGACCTAGCTTCTAAAGGCCTGGTGTGCTCTTCACTTAACTTGGTTGCCTGTTATACTGGGATCAGACCTAGCTTCTATACTTCTAAAGGCTTGGTGGTGCTCTTCACTTAACTTGGTTGACCTGTTTATACTGGGATCAGACCTAGCTTCTAAAGGCTTGGTGGTGCTCTTCACTTAACTTGGTTGACCTGTTATACTGGGATCAGACCTAGCTTCTAAAGGCTTGGTGGTGCTCTTCACTTAACTTGGTTGGCCTGTTATACTGGGATCAGACCTAGCTTCTAAAGGCTTGGTGGTGCTCTTCACTTAACTTGGTTGGCCTGTTATACTGGGATCAGACCTAGCTTCTAAAGGCCTGGTGGTGCTCTTCACTTAACTTGGTTGACCTGTAATACTGGGATCAGACCTAGCTTCTATACTTCTAAAGGCTTGGTGGTGCTCTTCACTTAACTTGGTTGACCTGTTATACTGGGATCAGACCTAGCTTCTAAAGGCTTGGTGGTGCTCTTCACTTAACTTGGTTGGCCTGTTATACTGGGATCAGACCTAGCTTCTATACTTCTAAAGGCTTGGTGGTGCTCTTCACTTAACTTGGTTGACCTGTTATACTGGGATCAGACCTAGCTTCTAAAGGCTTGGTGGTGCTCTTCACTTAACTTGGTTGACCTGTTATACTGGGATCAGACCTAGCTTCTAAAGGCTTGGTGGTGCTCTTCACTTAACTTGGTTGACCTGTTATACTGGGATCAGACCTAGCTTCTAAAGGCTTGGTGGTGCTCTTCACTTAACTTGGTTGGCCTGTTATACTGGGATCAGACCTAGCTTCTATACTTCTAAAGGCTTGGTGGTGCTCTTCACTTAACTTGGTTGACCTGTTATACTGGGATCAGACCTAGCTTCTATACTTCTAAAGGCTTGGTGGTGCTCTTCACTTAACTTGGTTGGCCTGTTATACTGGGATCAGACCTAGCTTCTATACTTCTAAAGGCTTGGTGGTGCTCTTCACTTAACTTGGTTGACCTGTTATACTGGGATCAGACCTAGCTTCTAAAGGCCTGGTGGTGCTCTTCACTTAACTTGGTTGACCTGTTATACTGGGGTCAGACCTAGCTTCTAAAGGCTTGGTGGTGCTCTTCACTTAACTTGGTTGACCTGTTATACTGGGATCAGACCTAGCTTCTATAGGCTTGGTGGTGCTCTTCACTTAACTTGGTTGACCTGTTATACTGGGATCAGACCTAGCTTCTAAAGGCTTGGTGGTGCTCTTCACTTAACTTGTTTGACCTGTTATACTGGGATCAGACCTAGCTTCTATACTTCTAAAGGCTTGGTGGTGCTCTTCACTTAACTTGGTTGGCCTGTTATACTGGGATCAGACCTAGCTTCTAAAGGCTTGGTGGTGCTCTTCACTTAACTTGGTTGACCTGTTATACTGGGATCAGACCTAGCTTCTAAAGGCTTGGTGGTGCTCTTCACTTAACTTGGTTGGCCTGTTATACTGGGATCAGACCTAGCTTCTAAAGGCTTGGTGGTGCTCTTCACTTAACTTGGTTGACCTGTTATACTGGATCAGACCTAGCTTCTAAGGCCTGTGGTGCTCTTCACTAACTTGGTGGTAATGGGACCTAGCTTCTAAAGGCCTGGTGGTGCTCTTCACTTAACTTGGTTGGCCTGTTATACTGGGATCAGACCTAGCTTCTAAAGGCTTGGTGGTGCTCTTCACTTAACTTGGTTGGCCTGTTATACTGGGATCAGACCTAGCTTCTAAAGGCCTGGTGGTGCTCTTCACTTAACTTGGTTGACCTGTTATACTGGGATCAGACCTAGCTTCTAAAGGCTTGGTGGTGCTCTTCACTTAACTTGGTTGACCTGTTATACTGGGATCAGACCTAGCTTCTAAAGGCTTGGTGGTGCTCTTCACTTAACTTGGTTGGCCTGTTATACTGGGATCAGACCTAGCTTCTATACTTCTAAAGGCTTGGTGGTGCTCTTCACTTAACTTGGTTGACCTGTTTATACTGGGATCAGACCTAGCTTCTATACTTCTAAAGGCTTGGTGGTGCTCTTCACTTAACTTGGTTGACCTGTTATACTGGGGTCAGACCTAGCTTCTAAAGGCTTGGTGGTGCTCTTCACTTAACTTGGTTGGCCTTTTATACTGGGATCAGACCTAGCTTCTAAAGGCTTGGTGGTGCTCTTCACTTAACTTGGTTGGCCTGTTATACTGGGATCAGACCTAGCTTCTAAAGGATTGGTGGTGCTCTTCACTTAACTTGGTTGACCTGTTATACTGGGGATCAGACCTAGCTTCTATAAGGCTTGGTGGTGCTCTTCACTTAACTTGGTTGACCTGTTATACTGGGATCAGACCTAGCTTCTATAGGCCTTGGTGGTGCTCTTCACTTAACTTGGTTGACCTGTTATACTGGGATCAGACCTAGCTTCTAAAGGCTTGGTGGTGCTCTTCACTTAACTTGGTTGCCTGTTATACTGGGATCAGACCTAGCTTCTAAGGCTTGGTGGTGCTCTTCACTTAACTTGGTTGGCCTGTTATACTGGGATCAGACCTAGCTTCTATAAGGCTTGGTGGTGCTCTTCACTTAACTTGGTTGACCTGTTATACTGGGATCAGACCTAGCTTCTATAGGCTTGGTGGTGCTCTTCACTTAACTTGGTTGACCTGTTATACTGGGATCAGACCTAGCTTCTATAGGCTTGGTGGTGCTCTTCATTTAACTTGGTTGGCCTGTTATACTGGGATCAGACCTAGCTTCTAAAGGCCTGGTGGTGCTCTTCACTTAACTTGGTTGGCCTGTTTGGGATTATTCCATTGTACACTAAATCAAGCACAGCTCTAGGAGTGATATGATTCATATGCATCTGAGCCAGGTCTGATTGGGATACATGAAAGATCATGTATTCTTTGTTCTAGATCGCAGACAGACAGACACAGGTAGCCTAGCGGTTAAGAGCTATGGCCCAGTAACCGAAAGGTCGCTAGTTCGAATCCCCGCGTCGGCATGGTTGAAAAGTCTGCTGTTCTGCCCTTGAGCAAGGCAGTTACCCCCAACAACTGCTCCCAATGACGTGGATGTCGATTAAGGCAGCCCCCCGCACCTCTCTGAAACTGACTAGGTATCCCCTTTCCCTTTCCAACTGACTAGGTATCCCCTTTCCCTTCCAACTGACTAGGTATCCCCTTTCCCTTTCCAACTGACTAGGTATCCCCTTTCCAACTGACTAGGAATCCCCTTTCCAACTGACTAGGTATCCCCTTTCCCTTTCCAACTGACTAGGTATCCCCTTTCCAACTGACTAGGTATCCCCTTTCCCTTTCCAACTGACTAGGTATCCCCTTTCCCTTTCCAACTGACTAGGTATCCCCTTTCCCTTTCCAACTGACTAGGTATCCCCTTTCCAACTGACTAGGTATCCCCTTTCCCTTTCCAACTGACTAGGTATCCCCCTTTCCCTTTCCAACTGACTAGGTATCCCCCTTTCCAACTGACTAGGTATCCCCCTTTCCAACTGACTAGGTATCCCCCTTTCCAACTGACTAGGTATCCCCCTTTCCCTTTCCAACTGACTAGGTATCCCCTTTCCCTTTCCAACTGACTAGGTATCTCCCTTTCCCTTTCCAACTGACTAGGTATCCCCCTTTCCCTTTCCAACTGACTAGGTACCCCCTTTCCCTTTCCAACTGACTAGGTATCCCCTTTCCCTTTCCAACTGACTAGGTATCCCCTTTCCCTTTCCAACTGACTAGGTATCCCCCTTTCCCTTTCCAACTGACTAGGTATCCCCTTTCCCTTTCCAACTGACTAGGTATCCCCTTTCCAACTGACTAGGTATCCCCTTTCCCTTTCCAACTGACTAGGTATCCCCTTTCCAACTGACTAGGTATCCCCTTTCCAACTGACTAGGTATCCCCTTTCCAACTGACTAGGTATCCCCTTTCCCTTTCCAACTGACTAGGTATCCCCTTTCCAACTGACTAGGTATCCCCTTTCCCTTTCCAACTGACTAGGTATCCCCTTTCCAACTGACTAGGTATCCCCTTTCCAACTGACTAGGTATCCCCTTTCCCTTTCCAACTGACTAGGTATCCCCCTTTCCAACTGACTAGGTATCCCCCTTTCCCTTTCCAACTGACTAGGTATCCCCCTTTCCAACTGACTAGGTATCCCCTTTCCAACTGACTAGGTATCCCTTTCCAACTGACTAGGTATCCCCCCCCTTTCCCTTTCCAACTGACTAGGTATCCCCCTTTCCCTTTCCAACTGACTAGGTATCCCCTTTCCAACTGACTAGGTATCCCCTTTCCAACTGACTAGGTATCCCCTTTCCAACTGACTAGGTATCCCCTTTCCAACTGACTAGGTATCCCCTTTCCAACTGACTAGGTATCCCCTTTCCAACTGACTAGGTATCCCCTTTCCAACTGACTAGGTATCCCCTTTCCAACTGACTAGGTATCCCCCTTTCCAACTGACTAGGTATCCCCCTTTCCCTTTCCAACTGACTAGGTATCCCCCTTTCCCTTTCCAACTGACTAGGTATCCCCCTTTCCAACTGACTAGGTATCCCCTTTCCAACTGACTAGGTATCCCCTTTCCAACTGACTAGGTATCCCCCCCCCTTTCCCTTTCCAACTGACTAGGTATCCCCCTTTCCCTTTCCAACTGACTAGGTATCCCCTTTCCAACTGACTAGGTATCCCCTTTCCAACTGACTAGGTATCCCCTTTCCAACTGACTAGGTATCCCCTTTCCAACTGACTAGGTATCCCCTTTCCAACTGACTAGGTATCCCCTTTCCAACTGACTAGGTATCCCCTTTCCAACTGACTAGGTATCCCTTCCTTTCCACTGACTAGGTATCCCTTCCAACTGACTAGGTATCCCCTTTCCAACTGACTAGGTATCCCCTTTCCAACTGACTAGGTATCCCCTTTCCAACTGACTAGGTATCCCCTTTCCAACTGACTAGGTATCCCCTTTCCCTTTCCAACTGACTAGGTATCCCCTTTCCAACTGACTAGGTATCCTCTTTCCCTTTCCAACTGACTAGGTATCCCCTTTCCAACTGACTAGGTATCCTCTTTCCCTTTCCAACTGACTAGGTATCCCCTTTCCCTTTCCAACTGACTAGGTATCCCCTTTCCCTTTCCAACTGACTAGGTATCCCCTTTCCAACTGACTAGGTATCCCCTTTCCCTTTCCAACTGACTAGGTATCCCCTTTCCAACTGACTAGGTATCCCCTTTCCAACTGACTAGGTATCCCCTTTCCCTTTCCAACTGACTAGGTATCCCCTTTCCAACTGACTAGGTATCCCCTTTCCCTTTCCAACTGACTAGGTATCCCCTTTCCAACTGACTAGGTATCCCCTTTCCAACTGACTAGGTATCCCCTTTCCAACTGACTAGGTATCCCCCTTTCCAACTGACTAGGTAACCCCTTTCCCTTTCCAACTGACTAGGTATCCCCTTTCCCTTTCCAACTGACTAGGTATCCCCTTTCCCTTTCCAACTGACTAGGTATCCCCTTTCCCTTTCCAACTGACTAGGTATCCCCTTTCCAACTGACTAGGTATCCCATTTCCAACTGACTAGGTATCCCCTTTCCCTTTCCAACTGACTAGGTATCCCCTTTCCCTTTCCAACTGACTAGGTATCCCCTTTCCCTTTCCAACTGACTAGGTATCCCCTTTCCAACTGACTAGGTATCCTCTTTCCCTTTCCAACTGACTAGGTATCCCCTTTCCAACTGACTAGGTATCCCCTTTCCAACTGACTAGGTATCCCCTTTCCAACTGACTAGGTATCCCCTTTCCCTTTCCAACTGACTAGGTATCCCCTTTCCCTTTCCAACTGACTAGGTATCCCCTTTCCAACTGACTAGGTATCCCCTTTCCCTTTCCAACTGACTAGGTATCCCCTTTCCAACTGACTAGGTATCCCCTTTCCCTTTCCAACTGACTAGGTATCCCCTTTCCAACTGACTAGGTATCCCATTTCCAACTGACTAGGTATCCCCTTTCCCTTTCCAACTGACTAGGTATCCCCTTTCCCTTTCCAACTGACTAGGTATCCCCTTTCCCTTTCCAACTGACTAGGTATCCCCTTTCCAACTGACTAGGTATCCCCTTTCCAACTGACTAGGTATCCCCTTTCCCTTTCCAACTGACTAGGTATCCCCTTTCCAACTGACTAGGTATCCCCTTTCCAACTGACTAGGTATCCCCTTTCCAACTGACTAGGTATCCCCTTTCCAACTGACTAGGTATCCCCTTTCCAACTGACTAGGTATCCCCTTTCCCTTTCCAACTGACTAGGTATCCCCTTTCCCTTTCCAACTGACTAGGTATCCCCTTTCCAACTGACTAGGTATCCCCTTTCCAACTGACTAGGTATCCCCTTTCCCTTTCCAACTGACTAGGTATCCCCTTTCCAACTGACTAGGTATCCCCTTTCCCTTTCCAACTGACTAGGTATCCCCTTTCCAACTGACTAGGTATCCCCTTTCCAACTGACTAGGTACCCCCTTTCCCTTTCCAACTAACTAGGTATCCCCTTTTCCTTTCCAACTGACTAGGTATCCCCTTTCCAACTGACTAGGTATCCCCTTTCCAACTGACTACGTATCCCCTTTCCCCTTTCCCTTTCCAACTGACTAGGTATCCCCTTTCCCTTTCCAACTGACTAGGTATCCCCTTTCCCTTTCCAACTGACTAGGTATCCCCTTTCCCTTTCCAACTGACTAGGTATCCCCTTTCCAACTGACTAGGTATCCCCTTTCCCTTTCCAACTGACTAGGTATCCCCTTTCCCTTTCCAACTGACAGCAGGGACAACACCACTGACTGACTACACCTCTCAGGTTTGGTCATCTAATCTATACCAACACCACTGACTGACTACACCTCTCAGGTTTGGTCATCTAATCTATACCAACACCACTGACTGACTACACCTCTCAGGTTTGGTCATCTAATCAGAACCAACACCACTGACTGACTACACCTCTCAGGTTTGGTCATCTAATCAGAACCAACACCACTGACTGACTACACCTCTCAGGTTTGGTCATCTAATCTATACCAACACCACTGACTGACTACACCTCTCAGGGTTGGTCACCTAATCTATACCAACACCACTGACTGACTACACCTCTCAGGTTTGGTCATCTAATCAGAACCAACACCACTGACTGACTACACCTCTCAGGGTTGGTCATCTAATCTATACCAACACCACTGACTGACTACACCTCTCAGGGTTGGTCATCTAATCAGAACCAACACCACTGACTACACCTCTCAGGGTTGGTCATCTAATCTATACCAACACCACTGACTGACTACACCTCTCAGGGTTGGTCATCTAATCTATACCAACACCACTGACTGACTACACCTCTCAGGGTTGGTCATCTAATCAGAACCAACACCACTGACTGACTACACCTCTCAGGTTTGGTCACCTAATCTATACCAACACCACTGACTGACTACACCTCTCAGGGTTGGTCATCTAATCAGAACCAACACCACTGACTGACTACACCTCTCAGGTTTGGTCATCTAATCTATACCAACACCACTGACTACACCTCTCAGGTTTGGCCATCTAATCAGAACCAACACCACTGACTGACTACACCTCTCAGGGTTGGTCATCTAATCAGAACCAACACCACTGACTGACTACACCTCTCAGGTTTGGTCATCTAATCAGAACCAACACCACTGACTACACCTCTCAGGGTTGGTCATCTAATCTATACCAACACCACTGACTGACTACACCTCTCAGGGTTGGTCATCTAATCAGAACCAACACCACTGACTACACCTCTCAGGGTTGGTCATCTAATCTATACCAACACCACTGACTGACTACACCTCTCAGGGTTGGTCATCTAATCAGAACCAACACCACTGACTACACCTCTCAGGGTTGGTCATCTAATCAGAACCAACACCACTGACTACACCTCTCAGGTTTGGTCATCTAATCAGAACCAACACCACTGACTGACTACACCTCTCAGGGTTGGTCATCTAATCAGAACCAACACCACTGACTACACCACTCAGGGTTGGTCATCTAATCAGAACCAACACCACTGACTGACTACACCTCTCAGGTTTGGTCATCTAATCAGAACCAACACCACTGACTGACTACACCTCTCAGGGTTGGTCATCTAATCAGAACCAACACCACTGACTACACCTCTCAGGTTTGGTCATCTAATCAGAACCAACACCACTGACTGACTACACCTCTCAGGTTTGGTCATCTAATCAGAACCAACACCACTGACTGACTACACCTCTCAGGGTTGGTCATCTAATCTATACCAACACCACTGACTCCACCTCTCAGGTTTGGTCATCTAATCAGAACCAACACCACTGACTACACCTCTCAGGTTTGGTCATCTAATCTATACCAACACCACTGACTGACTACACCTCTCAGGGTTGGTCACCTAATCTATACCAACACCACTGACTGACTACACCTCTCAGGTTTGGTCATCTAATCAGAACCAACACCACTGACTGACTACACCTCTCAGGGTTGGTCATCTAATCTATACCAACACCACTGACAGACTACACCTCTCAGGTTTGGTCATCTAATCAGAACCAACACCACTGACTGACTACACCTCTCAGGTTTGGTCATCTAATCAGAACCAACACCACTGACTGACTACACCTCTCAGGTTTGGTCATCTAATCAGAACCAACACCACTGACTGACTACACCTCTCAGGTTTGGTCATCTAATCAGAACCAACACCACTGACTGACTACACCTCTCAGGGTTGGTCATCTAGTCAGAACCAACACCACTGACTGACTACACCTCTCAGGTTTGGTCATCTAATCTATACCAACACCACTGACTGACTACACCTCTCAGGGTTGGTCATCTAATCAGAACCAACACCACTGACTACACCTCTCAGGTTTGGTCATCTAATCAGAACCAACACCACTGACTACACCTCTCAGGTTTGGTCATCTAATCAGAACCAACACCACTGACTACACCTCTCAGGGTTGGTCATCTAATCAGAACCAACACCACTGACTGACTACACCTCTCAGGGTTGGTCATCTAATCAGAACCAACACCACTGACTGACTACACCTCTCAGGTTTGGTCATCTAATCTATACCAACACCACTGACTGACTACACCTCTCAGGTTTGGTCATCTAATCAGAACCAACACCAC
Organism: Salvelinus namaycush; assembly: GCF_016432855.1. Taxonomy (NCBI): domain Eukaryota; kingdom Metazoa; phylum Chordata; class Actinopteri; order Salmoniformes; family Salmonidae; genus Salvelinus; species Salvelinus namaycush. The sequence goes on along the minus strand of NW_024060771.1, from coordinate 10,304 downwards.
TGACTGACTACACCTCTCAGGTTTGGTCATCTAATCAGAACCAACACCACTGACTGACTACACCTCTCAGGTTTGGTCATCTAATCTATACCAACACCACTGACTGACTACACCTCTCAGGGTTGGTCATCTAATCAGAACCAACACCACTGACTACACCTCTCAGGTTTGGTCATCTAATCAGAACCAACACCACTGACTGACTACACCTCTCAGGTTTGGTCATCTAATCAGAACCAACACCACTGACTGACTACACCTCTCAGGTTTGGTCATCTAATCAGAACCCACACCACTGACTGACTACACCTCTCAGGTTTGGTCATCTAATCAGAACCAACACCACTGACTACACCTCTCAGGTTTGGTCATCTAATCTATACCAACACCACTGACTGACTACACCTCTCAGGTTTGGTCATCTAATCAGAACCAACACCACTGACTACACCTCTCAGGTTTGGTCATCTAATCTATACCAACACCACTGACTGACTACACCTCTCAGGGTTGGTCATCTAATCTATACCAACACCACTGACTACACCTCTCAGGTTTGGTCATCTAATCAGAACCAACACCACTGACTGACTACACCTCTCAGGTTTGGTCATCTAATCTATACCAACACCACTGACTGACTACACCTCTCAGGTTTGGTCATCTAATCAGAACCAACACCACTGACTGACTACACCTCTCAGGTTTGGTCATCTAATCTATACCAACACCACTGACTGACTACACCTCTCAGGTTTGGTCATCTAATCAGAACCAACACCACTGACTGACTACACCTCTCAGGGTTGGTCATCTAATCAGAACCCACACCACTGACTGACTACACCTCTCAGGTTTGGTCATCTAATCAGAACCAACACCACTGACTGACTACACCTCTCAGGTTTGGTCATCTAATCTATACCAACACCACTGACTGACTACACCTCTCAGGGTTGGTCATCTAATCTATACCAACACCACTGACTGACTACACCTCTCAGGGTTGGTCATCTAATCAGAACCAACACCACTGACTGACTACACCTCTCAGGGTTGGTCATCTAATCAGAACCAACACCACTGACTACACCTCTCAGGTTTGGTCATCTAATCAGAACCAACACCACTGACTACACCTCTCAGGTTTGGTCATCTAATCTATACCAACACCACTGACTGACTACACCTCTCAGGTTTGGTCATCTAATCAGAACCAACACCACTGACTGACTACACCTCTCAGGGTTGGTCATCTAATCAGAACCAACACCACTGACTGACTACACCTCTCAGGTTTGGTCATCTAATCAGAACCAACACCACTGACTGACTACACCTCTCAGGTTTGGTCATCTAATCAGAACCAACACCACTGACTGACTACACCTCTCAGGTTTGGTCATCTAATCAGAACCAACACCACTGACTACACCTCTCAGGTTTGGTCATCTAATCTATACCAACACCACTGACTGACTACACCTCTCAGGGTTGGTCATCTAATCTATACCAACACCACTGACTACACCTCTCAGGTTTGGTCATCTAATCTATACCAACACCACTGACTGACTACACCTCTCAGGTTTGGTCATCTAATCAGAACCAACACCACTGACTGACTACACCTCTCAGGGTTGGTCATCTAATCAGAACCAGGGGCTATATACAGTTCCTGGAAGAGCTACTTTTAATAAAGACTAACTAAACTGAACCACAGAGAGCATAGTCAATCTACCATGGCCTTTGAAACCTTCTGGGTTATGGTTAGAGCTAGGGGTTCCAGTGGTCTCAGACGGTCAGTACCGTGTGGGGGAGGGATGCTGGCGGAGGGCTAGGGTTAAAGGTCAGGGGTTAGGTATATTGTGGGGGAGGGATGCTGGCGGAGGGCTAGGGTTAAAGGTCAGGGTTTAGGTATATTGTGGGGGAGGGATGCTGGCGGAGGGCTAGGGTTAAAGGTCAGGGGTTAGGTATATTGTGGGTGAGGGATGCTGGCGGAGGGCTAGGGTTAAAGGTCAGGGGTTAGAGTTAGAGTTTAGGTATATTGTGGGTGAGGGATGCTGGCGGAGGGCTAGGGTTAAAGGTCAGGGTTTAGGTATATTGTGGGGGAGGGATGCTGGCGGAGGGCTAGGGTTAAAGGTCAGGGTTTAGGTATATTGTGGGTGAGGGATGCTGGCGGAGGGCTAGGGTTAAAGGTCAGGGGTTAGGATTAGCTACACTACATGGCCAAAGGTATGTGGACACCTGCTCGTCAAAAATGTCATTCCAAAATCATGGGCATTAATATGGACTTGGCCCCCCCTTTGCTGCTATAACAGCCTCCACTCTTCTGGGAAGGCTTTCCACTAGATGTTGGAACATTGCTGCTATAACAGCCTCCACTCTTCTGGGAAGGCTTTCCACTAGATGTAGGAACATTGCTGCTATAACAGCCTCCACTCCTCTGGGAAGGCTTTCCAATAGATGTTGGAACATTGCTGCTATAACAGCCTCCACTCTTCTGGGAAGGCTTTCCACTAGATGTAGGAACATTGCTGCTATAACAGCCTCCACTCTTCTGGGAAGGCTTTCCACTAGATGTTGGAACATTGCTGCTATAACAGCCTCCACTCCTCTGGGAAGGCTTTCCAATAGATGTTGGAACATTGCTGCTATAACAGCCTCCACTCTTCTGGGAAGGCTTTCCACTAGATGTTGGAACATTGCTGCTATAACAGCCTCCACTCTTCTGGGAAGGCTTTCCACTAGATGTTGGAACATTGCTGCTATAACAGCCTCCACTCTTCTGGGAAGGCTTTCCACTAGATGTTGGAACATTGCTGCTATAACAGCCTCCACTCTTCTGGGAAGGCTTTCCACTAGATGTTGGAACATTGCTGCTGGGACTTTCTTCTATTCAGCCACAAGAGCATTAGTGAGGTCGGCACTAATGTTGTGCGATTAGGTCCGGTTCGCAGTCGGCGTTCCAATTCATCCCAAAGGTGTTCGATGGGGTTGAGGTCAGGGCTCTGTGCAGGCCAGTCAAGTTCTTCCATACCAATCTCGACAAACCATTTCTGTATGGACCTCACTTTGTGCATGGGGGCATTGTCATGCTGAAACAGGAAAGGGCCTTCCCCCAAACTGTTGCTGCAAAGTTGGAAGCACAGAATCGTCTAGAATGTCATGGTATGCTGTAGCGTTAAGATTTTCCTTTACTGGAACTACGGGGCCCGAACCATGAAAAACAGCCCCAGACCATTATTCCTCCTCCACCAAACTTTACAGTTGGCACTATTCATTAGGGCAGGTAGCGTTACCTGGCATCCGACAAACCCAGATTTGTCTGTCAGACTGACAGATGGTGAAGCGTGATTCATCACTCCAGAATGCAATGGCGGTGAGATTCACACCACTCCAGCCAGCGCTTGGCATTGCGCATGGTGATCTAAGGCTTGTGTGCGGCTGCTCGGCCATGGAAACCTATTTTATGAGGCTTCCGACGAACAGTTCTTGTGCCAACATAGCTTCCAGAGGCAGTTTGGAACTCTGTATCGAGTGTTGCAACCGAGAACAGAACATTTTTACGTGCTTCAGCACTCGGCGGTCCAGCTTGTGTGGCCTGCCACTTCGCGGCTGAGCCGTTGTTGCCCCTAGACGTTTCCACTTCACAATAACAGCCCTTACAGTTGACCGGTGCAGCTCTACCGGGGCAGACGTGATGAACTGTTAGAAAGGTGGGATCCTATGACGGTGCAACGTTGAAAGTCACTGAGCTCTTCAGTAAGGAAATTTCATTTAAAATGTGTGTCTATGGAGATTGCATGGCTTTAGACACCTGTCAGCAACTGGTGTGGCTGAAATAGCTGATTCCAATAATTTGAAAGGGTGTCCACATACTTTTGGCCACGTAGTGTACCTTTTGGCCTTGTAGTGTGTGAGGGCCTGCTGGCGGAGGGTTATGGTTAGGGGTCAGGGGTCAGAGTTAGGTACCTTGTGTGTGAGGGCGTGCTGGCGGAGGGTTATGGTTAGGGGTCAGGGGTCAGAGTTAGGTACCTTGTGTGTGAGGGCGTGCTGGCGGAGGGTTATGGTTAGGGGTCAGGGGTCAGAGTTAGGTACCTTGTGTGTGAGGGCGTGCTGGCGGAGGGTTATGGTTAGGGGTCAGGGGTCAGAGTTAGGTACCTTGTGTGTGAGGTCGTGCTGGCGGAGGGTTATGGTTAGGGGTCAGGGGTCAGAGTTAGGTACCTTGTGTGTGAGGGCGTGCTGGCGGAGGGTTATGGTTAGGGGTCAGGGGTCAGAGTTAGGTACCTTGTGTGTGAGGGTGTGCTGGCGGAGGGTTATGGTTAGGGGTCAGGGGTCAGAGTTAGGTACCTTGTGTGTGAGGGTGTGCTGGCGGAGGGTTATGGTTAGGGGTCAGGGGTCAGGGTTAGGTACCTTGTGTGTGAGGGCGTGCTGGCGGAGGTGGTGCAGCTGGACAAACTCCAGGCCGCAGTGGGAACAGGAGTACGGCCGAGGACTCTGGTGTTTCAGTAGGTGATTCTGCAGCTGGCTGCGGTAGGTGAAGGACTTGTCGCACTCTGTACACTGGTAACTAGTTGGTCCCTGGTGGCTGGTCTGGTGGCGCTTCAGATGGGCGTAGGTGGGGAACTCCATGCCACACTGGGAACACACGTGGCAGCGCCCGCGCTCGTGTTTGGTCTCGTGGGCGCGGAGCTCGCTGGGGTAGGCGAAGCCACGGCGACAGAAGCGGCAGCTGTAAGGTTTGACGTCGGTGTGCTGCAGCATGTGTCTCTTCAGGTGGGAGGTCTGGGTGAAGCCCTTCTTACACACGGTGCATTTATGAGGTCTAGTTCCCTGGTGGGTGAGCAGGTGGGTCTGCAGGTGGCTGGGCTGTTTAAACAGCTTCCCACAGTGGGGGCAGGCGTGGGGCTTGATGCCCTGGTGACCCAGGATGTGAGTTACCAGGTTGTACTTGGAGGTGTAAGACTTTTCACACATACGACACTTCCATCTCTTCAGCCCCTCCCCCATGTCCACACAGTACGACTCGTCTATCTGGATGTTGATGTCTAGACGGTCAACCCTCCGGCCGTGGTGACGATGGGTCCCTCCTCTTCCTGCTCCTGCTCCTCCTCTTCCCGCCACCCCCTGCTCCAGCTGGTTGCCCCACATCATACCCTGGCTGTTCTCATGGTAGATCTCCCCCCCCTCGTACCCCCCCACCTCGCTGGACTGGAAGTAGCTGCTGATAGTCTCCTCCTGTCCTCCTTTCATCAGGCTGTTTCCCTGCTCTCCCTCCTCCTCCTCCTCCTCCTCCCCCCTTGCTCTCTCCTGATGCCCCCTCTGCCCCTGCAGGCCTCGATGCCCCGGCTCCCCTTTATGGCTGTGGCCGGCCTGGGAGTGTGTGTGAGGGTGTGTGTTAGCCTGCTGGCTGGACATGTCTCTGTCACACTCGGCACAGCCTTTTTGGGCGGCGGCACGGAGAGAGGCGGGGTCAACCTGGACCAATCCCCCTCTAGTAGTAGCCAGGTTGTTCAGCATGTGAACACAGGACGTCAGGCCAGTGATAACCCCCTCTCCTTTCACTTGGGATGACCCGTCCACAGGCACTCCAGCATGGCGCTCGGGTCCTACCATCTTCCCCTCGGGGGGTGGTCCGTGCCACCTCCTCTGGCTACAGCTGGGCTGCATGTGTCCGTCTTCAGGCAGGTTGTCTCCCAGGTAATCTCCGTTAGCTCCTATCAGCTGATCAGCGTATTCGTAATCCACCCCCTCTACAGGCAGGGCAGGGGACTCTTTAGGTTCTCCTGTGTAGAAGCCATTAGGAGCGATGGTAGCACCGAACACCTCATTCTGAGAGATGAGGCCCAGAACAGCAGCCTGGGCTAGAGACAGAACCACCACAGGATCAGTCTGAGTGCCAGAATCTACCTGTCTGGCCATAGCCCTGGGCTCACATCTAACCAGGCGCCTGCTGGCTTCCTCCTGAGACACAGACAGGGAGAGAGACAAGGTTAGTACTGCAGTCAACACATCTTTACAATCTACCATGTTGATCAGAGATATCAGCAGAGTCAGTGAGGAGAGAATTCATCACTAATATCACCCATCAGCCCTGGTCAACCATCATCACTAATATCACCTATCAGCCCTGGTCAACCATCATCACTAATATCACCTCTCAGCCCTGGTCAACCATCATCACTAATATCACCTCTCAGCCCTGGTCAACCATCATCACTAATATCACCTATCAGCCCTGGTCAACCATCATCACTAATATCACCTATCAGCCCTGGTCAACCATCATCACTAATATCACCTATCAGCCCTGGTCAACCATCATCACTAATATCACCTCTCAGCCCTGGTCAGCCATCATCACTAATATCACCTCTCAGCCCTGGTCAACCATCATCACTAATATCACCTCTCAGCCCTGGTCAACCATCATCACTAATATCACCTCTCAGCCCTGGTCAACCATCATCACTAATATCACCTCTCAGCCCTGGTCAACCATCATCACTAATATCACCTATCAGCCCTGGTCAACCATCATCACTAATATCACCTCTCAGCCCTGGTCAACCATCATCACTAATATCACCCATCAGCCCTGGTCAACCATCATCACTAATATCACCCATCAGCCCTGGTCAACCATCATCACTAATATCACCCATCAGCCCTGGTCAACCATCATCACTAATATCACCCATCAGCCCTGGTCAACCATCATCAATAATATCACCTCTCAGCCCTGGTCAACCATCATCAATAATATCACCCATCAGCCCTGGTCAACCATCATCACTAATATCACCCATCAGCCCTGGTCAACCATCATCACTAATATCACCCATCAGCCCTGGTCAACCATCATCACTAATATCACCCATCAGCCCTGGTCAACCATCATCACTAATATCACCTCTCAGCCCTGGTCAACCATCATCAATAATATCACCTATCAGCCCTGGTCAACCATCATCAATAATATCACCCTATCAGCCCTGGTCAACCATCATCAATAATATCACCTCTCAGCCCTGGTCAACCATCATCAATAATATCACCCATCAGCCCTGGGCAACCATCAATAATATCACCTCTCAGCCCTGGTCAACCATCATCACTAATATCACCTATCAGCCCTGGTCAACCATCATCAATAATATCACCTCTCAGCCTTGGTCAACCATCATCACTAATATCACCTCTCAGCCCTGGTCAACCATCATCAATAATATCACCTATCAGCCCTGGTCAACCATCATCACTAATATCACCTCTCAGCCCTGGTCAACCATCATCACTAATATCACCTATCAGCCCTGGTCAACCATCATCAATAATATCACCTCTCAGCCCTGGTCAACCATCATCAATAATATCACCTCTCAGCCCTGGTCAACCATCATCACTAATATCACCTATCAGCCCTGGTCAACCATCATCACTAATATCACCTATCAGCCCTGGTCAACCATCATCACTAATATCACCTATCAGCCCCTGGTCAGCCATCATCAATAATATCACCTATCAGCCCTGGTCAACCATCATCACTAATATCACCTATCAGCCCTGGTCAACCATCATCATAATATCACCTATCAGCCCTGGGCAACCATCATCAATAATATCACCTCTCAGCCCTGGTCAACCATCATCACTAATATCACCTATCAGCCCCTGGTCAACCATCATCACTAATATCACCTCTCAGCCCTGGTCAACCATCATCAATAATATCACCTATCAGCCCTGGTCAACCATCATCACTAATATCACCTCAGCCCTGGTCAACCATCATCAATAATATCACCTATCAGCCCTGGTCAACCATCATCACTAATATCACATATCAGCCCCTGGTCAACCATCATCAATAATATCACCTATCAGCCCTGGGCAACCATCAATAATATCACCTCTCAGCCCTGGTCAACCATCATCATAATATCACCTATCAGCCCTGGTCAACCATCATCAATATTCACCTGTCAGCCCTGGTCAACCATCATCAATAATATCACCTATCAGCCCTGGTCAACCATCATCAATAATATCACCTATCAGCCCTGGTCAACCATCATCAATAATACCAATACAGCAACTCAACTGAGGTAGCCTATCGGGTAAGAGCGTTGGGCCAGCAACTCAACTGAGGTAGCCTATCGGTTTAAGAGCGTTGGGCCAGCAACCAACTGAGGTAGCCTATCAGTTAAGAGCGTTGGGCCAGCAACTCAACTGAGGTAGCCTATCGGTTAAGAGCGTTGGGCCAGCAACTCAACTGAGGTAGCCTATCGGTTAAGAGCGTTGGCCAGCAACTCAACTGAGGTAGCCTATCGGTTAAGAGCGATGGGCCAGCAACTCAACTGAGGTAGCCTATCGGTTAAGAGCGTTGGGCCAGCAACTCAACTGAGGTAGCCTATCGGGTAAGAGCGTTGGGGCCAGCACTCAACTGAGGTAGCCTATCGGTTAAGAGCGTTGGGCCAGCAACTCAACTGAGGTAGCCTATCGGTTAAGAGCGTTGGGCCAGCAACTCAACTGAGGTAGCCTATCGGTTAAGAGCGATGGGCCAGCAACTCAACTGAGGTAGCCTATCGGTTAAGAGCGTTGGGCCAGCAACTCAACTGAGGTAGCCTATCGGTTAAGAGCGTTGGGCCAGCAAATCAACTGAGGTAGCCTATCGGTTAAGAGCGTTGGGGCCAGCAACTCAACTGAGGTAGCCTATCGGTTAAGAGCGATGGGCCAGCAACTCAACTGAGGTAGCCTATCGGTTAAGAGCGTTGGGCCAGCAACTCAACTGAGGTAGCCTATCGGTTAAGAGCGTTGGGCCAGCAACTCAACTGAGGTAGCCTATCGGTTAAGAGCGTTGGGCCAGCAACTCAACTGAGGTAGCCATCGGTTAAGAGCGTTGGACCAGCAACTCAACTGAGGTAGCCTATCGGTTAAGAGCGTTGGCCAGCAACTCAACTGAGGTAGCCTATCGGGTAAGAGCGTGGGCCAGCAACTCAACTGAGGTAGCCTATCGGTTAAGAGCGTTGGGCCAGCAACTCAACTGAGGTAGCCTATCGGTTAAGAGCGTTGGGCCACAACTCAACTGAGGTAGCCTATCGGTTAAGAGCGTTGGGCCAGCAACTGAAAGGTCGTTGGTTCAAATCCCAGAGGCAACTAGGTGAAGAATCTGCCGACGTGCCCTTGAGCAAGGCACTTAACCCTAATTGCTCCTGTAATTCATTCTGGATAAGAGCGTCTGCTAAATGACTCAATGTCAAATGACAGGGAGGCGTATTAGGAATCTTGATATAGGAGTTAGCGAGCTAACGTTGGTCAACTGAGTTGAACTCAGGATAACAGGTGACATGAAAGAGGCTCACTTTTAGTCAGACCAATTTCTATGGCAAAGAAACCTCCAGAACTAACCTGCCCGGGGCACACTATCTCAGGGCTGTCATTTATACTGAATGAAGTGTTGGAGCTGTGTGTTGAAAACCAACCCAATCAGAACCCCATTCACAATCCTTTACTTTAGATTCATCTAGATTCTATACCGATCCATATATCATCTGAACATGGAGCTAACTAAATGAATCCACACAGTGAGAAGACTACAACTACACTTTCATGGTAACATAATGTTGTCCTTACATGATAATATGATATGGTGACAGATCTGGTCTGAGAACAGTTAGACTCAATGTTGTCCTTACATGATAATATGATATGGTATCATATCTGGTCTGAGAACAGTTAGACTCAATGTTGTCCTTACATATAATATGATATGGTGACAGATCCTGGTCTGAGAACAGTTAGACTCAATGTTGTCCTTACATGATAATATGATATGGTATCATATCTGGTCTGAGAAAGTTAGACTCAATGTTGTCCTTACATGATAATATGATATGGTGACAGATCTGGTCTGAGAACAGTTAGACTCAATGTTGTCCTTACATGATAATATGATATGGTGACAGATCTGGTCTGAGAACAGTTAGAGAGAGAGAGAAAGAGAGAGTCAGAGAGAGAGGACAGAGAGAGAGAGAGAGAGAGAGAGAGAGACAACAGAGAGAGAGAGAGAGAGAGAGAGACCGAGACAGAGAGAACAGACACAGAGAGAGCGAGAGAAAGAAGAAGGGGGAGGAAAATGAAAGTGGTGATGGAGGAGAGGGGGAGGGAGAAAGAGAATGGATGAAATAGGGGGATGGAGAGAGAGAGAAGAGGAAAGAGAGGGGGAGGGAGAGAGAGAAGGAAAGAGGGGGAGGAGAGAGAGAGAATGAAAAGAGAGGGGGAGGGAGAGAGAGAGA
>NW_024060770.1:0-20967 GCF_016432855.1 Salvelinus namaycush | reverse complement strand
GTGATGAGACAGGGGCCATTGATGGGACAGGTGAGACAGTGCCAGTGATGGTGACAGGGCAGTGATGGTGACAGGGTGAGCAGTGATGGTGACAGGGTGAGACAGGGCAGTGATAGTGACAGGGACAGTGATGGTGACAGGGTGAGGCAGGGCCAGTGATGGTGGACAGGCGGTGAGGTGATGGGTGACAGGGTGAGACAAGGGCCAGTTTGATGGTGACAGGCCAGTGATGGTGACAGGTGAGGCAGGGCCATTGATGATGACAGGTTGAAGACAGGGCCAGTGATGGTGACAGGGTGAGACAGGGCCAGTGAATGGTGACAGTGGTGTTGATGACAGGGCCAGTGATGGTGACAGGGTGAGGACAGGCCATTGATGATGGACAGGGTTGAGACAGGGCCAGTGATGGTGACAGGGTTGAGACAGGGCCCGTGATGGTGACAGGGGGAGACAGGGCCAGTGATGGTGACCGGGTGAGGCAGGTGTCAGTGATTGTGGACAGGGTGAGACAGGGGCCAGTGATGCGTGGACAGGGCTGAGACAGTGAGACAGGGCCAGTGATGGTGACAGGGTTGAGACAGGGCCAGTGATGGTTGACATGGTTGTGAGACAGGGGGCCAGTGATGGTGACAGGGTGAGGCAGGGTCAGTGATGGTGACAGGGTGAGACAGGGCCAGTGATGGTGACAGGGTGAGGCAGGGCCAGTGATGGTGACAGGGTGAGACAGGGCCAGTGATGGTGACTGGGTGAGACAGGGCCAGTGATGGTGACAGGGTGAGACAGGGCCAGTGATGGTGACAGGGTGAGACAGGGCCAGTGATGGTGACAGGGTGAGACAGGGCCAGTGATGGTGACAGGGTGAGGCAGGGCCAGTGATGGTGACAGGGCCAGTGATGGTGACTGGGTGAGGCAGGGCCAGTGATGGTGACAGGGCCAGTGATGGTGACAGGGTGAGGGTGAGGCAGGGTCAGTGATGGTGACAGGGTGAGACAGGGCCAGTGATGGTGACAGGGTGAGACAGGGCCAGTGATGGTGACAGGGCCAGTGATGGTGACAGGGTGAGGGTGAGACAGGGCCAGTGATGGTGACAGGGTGAGGCAGGACCAGTGATGGTGACAGGGTGAGACAGGGCCAGTGATGGTGACAGGGTGAGACAGGGCCAGTGATGGTGACAGGGTGAGACAGGGCCAGTGATGGTGACAGGGTGAGACAGGGCCAGTGATGGTGACAGGGCCAGTGATGGTGACAGGGTGAGGCAGGGTCAGTGATGGTGACAGGGTGAGACAGGGCCAGTGATGGTGACAGGGTGAGGTAGGGCCAGTGATGGTGACAGGGTGAGACAGGGCCAGTGATGGTGACAGGGTGAGACAGGGCCAGTGATGGTGACAGGGTGAGGCAGGGCCAGTGATGGTGACAGGGTGAGACAGGACCAGTGATGGTGACAGGGTGAGACAGGGCCAGTGATGGTGACAGGGTGAGACAGGGCCAGTGATGGTGACAGGGTGAGGCAGGGCCAGTGATGGTGACAGGGTGAGACAGGACCAGTGATGGTGACAGGGTGAGACAGGGCCAGTGATGGTGACAGGGTGAGACAGGGCCAGTGATGGTGACAGGGTGAGACAGGGCCAGTGATGGTGACAGGGTGAGGCAGGGCCAGTGATGGTGACAGGGTGAGGCAGGGCCAGTGATGGTGACAGGGTGAGACAGGGCCAGTGATGGTGACAGGGTGAGGCAGGACCAGTGATGGTGACAGGGTGAGGCAGGACCAGTGATGGTGACAGGGTGAGGCAGGGTCAGTGATGGTGACAGGGTGAGACAGGGCCAGTGATGGTACCAGGGTGAAACAGGACCAGTGATGGTGACAGGGTGAGGTGATGGTGACAGGGTGAGGCAGGGCCAGTGATGGTGACAGGGCCAGTGATGGTGACAGGGTGAGGCAGGGCCAGTGATGGTGACAGGGTGAGGCAGGGCCAGTGATGGTGACAGGGTGAGGCAGGGTCAGTGATGGTGACAGGGTGAGACAGGGCAGCCATTGAAGAACATGTCAACAGGTGAGGAGGAAGGCAGTATGCTGGAGAATAGACTTTACCAAGACTACGTTCTACCTTCTCTCTCATTTCAATTCAAGGGGCTTTATTGGCATGGGAAACATATGTTAACATTACCCAAGTGAAGGAGATAATAAACAAAAGTGAAATAAACAATACAGATGAACAGTAAATATTACTGTCACGTTGGACTAGGTGGGGAAGAATCAGGCGCAGAGAGCAGAGAGTCCACGGCACAAAAGCCCACAACAAGGGCGCGGAAGTAAATGGAAAAAATATAGGGTACCAGGTCCAGAACACACACACACACACACACACACACACACACACACACACACACACACACACACACACACACACACACACACACACACACACACACACACATACCTTTAAGCACGCAGAGAAACAAGAGAGCACCCAAATGCACAGAGCAACGGGCACACAACCATACACTTACAGATACACACACACACATATTCACACACGCAGACACACACACACACACAGGCACACACACACAGACACACACACACACACACACTTACCTAAATAACGCGTAACACAAGAAAAATTCCGCACAAAACAAGGGCGGGTAAACGTACTATCAATAAGGAAGACCATCAAGCGCACAAATAGACACAGGTGCAACTAATAAGACAAAACAAAAACAGACAACGAAAAAGGGATCGGTGGCGGCTAGTAGGCCGGTGACGACGACCGCCGAGCGCCGCCCGAACAGGAAGAGGAAGTCGTGACAATTACACTCACAGAAGTTCCAAAACAATAAAGACATTTCAAATGGCATATTATGTATATACAGTGTTGTAATGATGTGCAAATGGATAAAGTACAAAAGAGAAAATAAAATAACATAAATATGGGTTGTATTTACAATGGTGTTTGTTCTTCACTGGTTGCCTTTTTCTTGAGATAACAGGTCACAAATATTGCTGCTGTGATGGCACACTGTGGTATTTCACCCAATAGATATGGGAGTTTATCAAAATTGGGTTTGTTTTCGAGTTATTTGTGGATCTGTGTAATCTGAGGGAAATATGTGTCTCTAATATGGTCATACATTGGGCAGGAGGTTAGGAATTGCAGCTCAGTTTCCACCTCATTTTGTGGGCAGTGAGCACATAGCCTGTCTTCTCTTGAGAGCCAGGTCTGCCTACGGCGGCCTTTCTCAATAGCAAGGCTATGCTCACTGAGTCTGTACATAGTCAAAGCTTTCCTTAATTTTGGGTCAGTCACAGTGGTCAGGTATTCTGCCACTGTGTACTCTCTGTTTAGGGCCAAATAGCATTCTAGTTTGCTCTGTTTTTTTGTTAATTCTTTCCAATGTGTCAAGTAATTATCTTTTTTGTTTTCTCATGATTTGGTTGGGTCTAATTGTGTTGCTGTCCTGGGGCTCTGTGGGGTGTGTTTGTGAACAGAGCCCCAGGACCAGCTTGCTGAGAGGACTCTTCTCCAGGTTCAGCTCTCTGTAGGTGATGGCTTTGTTATGGAAGGTTTGGGAATCGCTTCCTTTTAGGTGGTTGTAGAATTGAATTGCTCTTTTCTGGGTTTTGATAATTAGCAGGAATCATCCTAATTCTGCTCTGCATGTATTATTTAGTGTGTTGTGTTATACATGGACGATATCTTTGCAATTTGGTGTTTGTCCCATTTAGTGAAATCTTGGTTGGTGAGCGGACCCCAGACCCATAATGGGCAAAGGGTTCTATATCTGATTCAAGTATTTTTAGCCAGATCCTAATTGGTATGTCAAATTTTATTTTTGATGGCATAGAAGGCCCTTCTTGTCTTGTCTCTCAGCTCATTCACAGCTTTGTGGAAGTCACCTGTGGCGCTGATGTTTAGGCCGAGGTATGTATAGTTTTGTGTGTGCTCTAGGGTAACGATGGAATTGGTATTTGTGGTCCTGGCAACTGGACCTTTTTAGGAACACCATTATTTTAGTTTTACAGAGATTTACTGTCCCGGGTCTGAAAAAATCTGTGTAGAATATCTCTCTCCTTCTATCTCTCTTTGTCTCTCTCTCTCCTCTCCCTGTTTCTCTCTCCCTCCCTCCCTCTCTCTCACTCTCTCTCTATCTCCCTTTCTCTCTCTATATCTCTCTCTCTCTTCTCTCTCTCTCTCTCTCTCTCTCCCTCTCTATCCCTCTTTCTCTCTCTCTCTCTCCTTTTCTCTCTCTCTCTCTCTATCTAATTTGATTTGATTAAATTCAAAGGTCTTTATTGACATGGGAATCATATGTTTACATTGCCAAAGAATAGACAATAAACAAAAGGGACATAAGGCAAATACAAATCTGACATTAACAGTAAACATTACACTCAAAATTTTCTAAAGATTGTAGAAATGTATAATGTTATAATATTATCTATGTTCAAAAGTGTGCAAGTATTTGAAGTATGAAAGGGAAAATAAATAAACAGGTAAATATTGGTGGATTTACAATGTTGTTTGTTCTCCACTGGTTGCCCTTTTCTCATGACAACGGGGCAACACATCCTGCTGCTGTGATGCACACCGCGATATTTCACCTAACAGCTTTAGGAGTTTATCAACGTTTGATTTAGTTTCAAATTCTTCTATCCTCCCCTCTCTCTCTCTCTCTCTCTTTCTCTCTCTCTCTTTCTGCTCTCCCTCTCTCTCCCCTCTCTCTCTCTCTCCCCTCTCTCTCTCTCTCTCTGTCTCTCTCTCTCTCTCTCTCTCTCTCTGTCTCTCTCTCTCTCCTCCCCTCTCTCTCTCTCTCTCCCCCCTCTCTCTCTCTTTCTGTCACTCTCTCTCTCTCTCTCTCTCTCTCTCTCTCTCTCTCTCTCTCTCTCTCTCTCTCTCTCTCTCTCTGTCTCTCTCTCTCTCTCTCTCTCTCTCTCTCTCTCCCCTCTCTCTCTCTCCCCCCTCTCTCTCTCCAGATGGATGGTTAAGGTCAGTCTATCCACGCTCTGACAGTTTTCTGCATCAGTTTGATTGACAGCTGTTGTTCAAAGGGAAATAGTGGTTGTGATTGACAGCTTCTGGCTCCTCGCTCTCCTGATATCTGGCCTCTGACACGGCATCAGATAGAACACAGAAACCCGGGGAGTTCCGGAACTTTCTGCCTCTCTGCCTGTCTGTCTCCGTCTCTGTACAACATCAACAGCAACAGATAGAACACAGAAACCCGGCGAGTTCTTGAACTTTCTGTCCTTCTGTCTGTCTGTCCGCCTGCTTGACTGCCTGCCTCTCTGCCTGCCTGTCTGTCTGCCCGTCTGTCCACCCGCCTGCCTGCCTGCCTGTCTGTCTGTCTGTCTGTCTGCCCGTCTGTCCGCCCGCCTGCCCGCCTGCCTGTCTGTCTCTGTCTCTGTACAACATCAACAGCAACAGCTATCAGAGGGAGGGAAAACAACAGCCTGTCCATGTCCTGTTTTAGTCTCCAAGACCAAACTGAGACGAGGAGGCAGTGAGATGTTGCTGACTACGTCTCCAGCAGTAGATAAGACTATAAAACAACAGGCAGAGTGTCTGATGGTGACGTGGTCCAGCTAAGAGAGACTGCTGTGTTTAATGATAATGTCTTCAAGCTAAGAGAGACTGCTGTGTTTAATGATAATGTCTTCAAGCTAAGAGAGACTGCTGTGTTTAATGATAATGTCTTCAAGCTAAGAGAGACTGCTGTGTTTAATGATAATGTCTTCAAGCTAAGAGAGACTGCTGTGTTTAATGATGATAATGTCTTCAAGCTAAGAGAGACTGCTGTGTTTAATGATGATAATGTCTTCGAGCTAAGAGAGACTGCTGTGTTTAATGATAATGTCTTCAAGCTAAGAGAGACTGCTGTGTTTAATGATAATGTCTTCAAGCTAAGAGAGACTGCTGTGTTTAATGATGATAATGTCTTCAAGCTAAGAGAGACTGCTGTGTTTAATGATAATGTCTTCAAGCTAAGAGAGACTGCTGTGTTTAATGATGATAATGTCTTCAAGCTAAGAGAGACTGCTGTGTTTAATGATGATAATGTCTTCAAGCTAAGAGAGACTGCTGTGTTTAATGATAATGTCTTCAAGCTAAGAGAGACTGCTGTGTTTAATGATAATGTCTTCAAGCTAAGAGAGACTGCTGTGTTTAATGATGATAATGTCTTCAAGCTAAGAGAGACTGCTGTGTTTAATGATGATAATGTCTTCAAGCTAAGAGAGACTGCTGTGTTTAATGATAATGTATTCAAGCTAAGAGAGACTGCTGTGTTTAATGATAATGTCTTCAAGCTAAGAGAGACTGCTGTGTTTAATGATAATGTATTCAAGCTAAGAGAGACTGCTGTGTTTAATGATAATGTCTTCAAGCTAAGAGAGACTGCTGTGTTTAATGATAATGTCTTCAAGCTAAGAGAGACTGCTGTGTTTAATGATGATAATGTCTTCAAGCTAAGAGAGACTGCTGTGTTTAATGATGATGATGTCTTCAAGCTAAGAGAGACTGCTGTGTTTAATGATGATAATGTCTTCGAGCTAAGAGAGACTGCTGTGTTTAATGATGATAATGTCTTCAAGCTAAGAGAGACTGCTGTGTTTAATGATGATAATGTCTTCAAGCTAAGAGAGACTGCTGTGTTTAATGATAATGTCTTCAAGCTAAGAGAGACTGCTGTGTTTAATGATGATAATGTCTTCAAGCTAAGAGAGACTGCTGTGTTTAATGATGATAATGTCTTCGAGCTAAGAGAGACTGCTGTGTTTAATGATGATAATGTCTTCGAGCTAAGAGAGACTGCTGTGTTTAATGATGATAATGTCTTCGAGCTAAGAGAGACTGCTGTGTTTAATGATGATAATGTCTTCAAGCAAATAGAGACTGGTGTGTTTAATGATGATGATGTCTTCAAGCTAAGAGAGACTGCTGTGTTTAATGATGATAATGTCTTCGAGCTAAGAGAGACTGCTGTGTTTAATGATGATAATGTCTTCAAGCTAAGAGAGACTGCTGTGTTTAATGATGATAATGTCTTCAAGCTAAGAGAGACTGCTGTGTTTAATGATGATAATGTCTTCGAGCTAAGAGAGACTGCTGTGTTTAATGATGATAATGTCTTCAAGCAAATAGAGACTGCTGTGTTTAATGATAATGTCTTCAAGCTAAGAGAGAATGCTGTGTTTAATGATATTGTCTTCAAGCTAAGAGAGACTGCTGTGTTTAATGATAATGTCTTCAAGCTAAGAGAGACTGCTGTGTTTAATGATGATAATGTCTTCAAGCTAAGAGAGACTGCTGTGTTTCATGATGATAATGTCTTCAAGCTAAGAGAGACTGCTGTGTTTAATGATGATAATGTCTTCAAGCTAAGAGAGACTGCTGTGTTTAATGATAATGTCTTCAAGCTAAGAGAGACTGCTGTGTTTAATGATGATAATGTCTTCAAGCTAAGAGAGACTGCTGTGTTTAATGATGATGATGTCTTCAAGCTAAGAGAGACGGCTGTGTTTAATGATAATGTCTTCAAGCTAAGAGAGACTGCTGTGTTTAATGATAATGTCTTCAAGCTAAGAGAGACTGCTGTGTTTAATGATAATGTCTTCAAGCTAAGAGAGACTGCTGTGTTTAATGATGATAATGTCTTCAAGCTAAGAGAGACTGCTGTGTTTCATGATGATAATGTCTTCAAGCTAAGAGAGACTGCTGTGTTTAATGATGATAATGTCTTCAAGCTAAGAGAGACTGCTGTGTTTAATTATAATGTCTTCAAGCTAAGAGAGACTGCTGTGTTTAATGATGATAATGTCTTCAAGCTAAGAGAGACTGCTGTGTTTAATGATGATGATGTCTTCAAGCTAAGAGAGACTGCTGTGTTTAATGATAATGTCCTCAAGCTAAGAGAGACTGCTGTGTTTAATGATAATGTCTTCAAGCTAAGAGAGACTTCTGTGTTTAATGATAATGTCTTCAAGCTAAGAGAGACTGCTGTGTTTAATGATGATAATGTCTTCAAGCTAAGAGAGACTGCTGTGTTTAATGATAATGTCTTCAAGCTAAGAGAGACTGCTGTGTTTAATGATAATGTCTTCAAGCTAAGAGAGACTGCTGTGTTTAATGATAATGTCTTCAAGCTAAGAGAGACTGCTGTGTCTAATGATAATGTCTTCGAGCTAAGAGAGACTGGTGTGTTTAATGATGATGTCTTCAAGCTAAGAGAGACTGCTGTGTTTCATGATAATGTCTTCAAGCTAAGAGAGACTGCTGTGTTTAATGACGATAATGTCTTCAAGCTAAGAGAGACTGCTGTGTTTAATGATAATGTCTTCGAGCTAAGAGAGACTGCTGTGTTTAATGATAATGTATTCAAGCTAAGAGAGACTGCTGTGTTTAATGATAATGTCTTCAAGCTAAGAGAGACTGCTGTGTTTAATGATAATGTCTTCAAGCTAAGAGAGACTGCTGTGTTTAATGATAATGTCTTCAAGCTAAGAGAGACTGCTGTGTTTAATGATAATGTCTTCAAGCTAAGAGAGACTGCTGTGTTTAATGATGATAATGTCTTCAAGCTAAGAGAGACTGCTGTGTTTCATGATGATAATGTCTTCAAGCTAAGAGAGACTGCTGTGTTTAATGATGATAATGTCTTCAAGCTAAGAGAGACTGCTGTGTTTAATTATAATGTCTTCAAGCTAAGAGAGACTGCTGTGTTTAATGATGATAATGTCTTCAAGCTAAGAGAGACTGCTGTGTTTAATGATGATGATGTCTTCAAGCTAAGAGAGACTGCTGTGTTTAATGATAATGTCCTCAAGCTAAGAGAGACTGCTGTGTTTAATGATAATGTCTTCAAGCTAAGAGAGACTGCTGTGTTTAATGATAATGTCTTCAAGCTAAGAGAGACTGCTGTGTTTAATGATAATGTCTTCAAGCTAAGAGAGACTTCTGTGTTTAATGATAATGTCTTCAAGCTAAGAGAGACTGCTGTGTTTAATGATGATAATGTCTTCAAGCTAAGAGAGACTGCTGTGTTTAATGATAATGTCTTCAAGCTAAGAGAGACTGCTGTGTTTAATGATAATGTCTTCAAGCTAAGAGAGACTGCTGTGTTTAATGATAATGTCTTCAAGCTAAGAGAGACTGCTGTGTCTAATGATAATGTCTTCGAGCTAAGAGAGACTGGTGTGTTTAATGATGATGTCTTCAAGCTAAGAGAGACTGCTGTGTTTCATGATAATGTCTTCAAGCTAAGAGAGACTGCTGTGTTTAATGACGATAATGTCTTCAAGCTAAGAGAGACTGCTGTGTTTAATGATAATGTCTTCGAGCTAAGAGAGACTGCTGTGTTTAATGATAATGTATTCAAGCTAAGAGAGACTGCTGTGTTTAATGATAATGTCTTCAAGCTAAGAGAGACTGCTGTGTTTAATGATAATGTCTTCAAGCTAAGAGAGACTGCTGTGTTTAATGATAATGTCTTCAAGCTAAGAGAGACTGCTGTGTTTAATGATAATGTCTTCAAGCTAAGAGAGACTGCTGTGTTTAATGATAATGTCTTCGAGCTAAGAGAGACTGCTGTGTTTAATGATAATGTCTTCAAGCTAAGAGAGACTGTTGTGTTTAATGATAATGTCTTCAAGCTAAGAGAGACTGTTGTGTTTAATGATAATGTCTTCAAGCTAAGAGAGACTGCTGTGTTTCATGATAATGTCTTCAAGCTAAGATAAACTTCCGGGTTGGACCGAGTAGTCGCATTTCGCTTCGCTCCACAGGTAGTATTACATTTCATTTCATTTCATTACAGTACAACGGTTTGATTTGTTTGATCTTAGCTAGCTACATAGCCGTCTTTGTATCAAAGATAATTGTGTAGTTTAGAGTAACTATCGAGGTTAGCTAGCCAGCTATTTTCGTCCTTCTAACGTAGTCAACACTGCTAGCTAGCCAGCTAGCCAACTTCTACCGAATAGCAGCACTGTAGAAACTATTACATTACAACGGAACGACTTGATTAGTGTAGTGTTAGCTAGCTACATAGTTGTCTTTGCTGTCTTTGTATCTAAGATAATTGTGTAGTTTAGAGTAATTATCGAGGTTAGCTAGCCAGCTATTTTCGTCCGCCGCGCCGCCGTTCTCCTACCTAGTCAACACTGCTAGCTAGCCAGCTAGCCAACTTCTACCGAATAGCAGCACTGTAGAAACTATTACATTACAACGGAACGACTTGATTAGTGTAGTGTTAGCTAGCTACATAGTTGTCTTTGCTGTCTTTGTATCCAAGATAATTGTGTAGTTTAGAGTAATTATCGAGGTTATCGAGGTTACCTAGCCAGTTATCGAGGTTACCTAGCCAGCTACACATTCAAACAAAGTCAACAACGCAGCCACTGCTAGCGAACCTACTTCACCAGCCAGCAGTACTGTATCATTTTAATCATCTTAGTCAATAAGATTTTTGCAACGTAAGCTTAACGTTCTGAACATTCGAGACGTGTAGTCCACTTGTCATTCCAATCTCCTTTGCATTAGCGTAGCCTCTTCCGTAGCCTGTCAACTATGTGTCTGTCTATCCCTCTTCTCTCCTCTCTGCACAGACCATACAAACGCTTCACACCGCGTGGCCGCTGCCACTCTAACCTGGTGGTCCCAGCGCGCACGACCCACGTGGAGTTCCAGGTCTCCGGCGGCCTCTGGAACTGCCGATCTGCGGCCAACAAGGCAGAGTTCATCTCAGCCTATGCTTCCCTCCAGTCCCTCGACTTCTTGGCACTGACGGAAACATGGATTACCACAGATAACACTGCCACTCCTACTGCTCTCTCCTCGTCTGCCCACGTGTTCTCGCACACCCCGAGAGCTTCTGGTCAGCGGGGTGGTGGCACTGGGATCCTCATCTCTCCCAAGTGGACATTCTCTCTTTCTCCCCTGACCCATCTGTCTATCGCCTCCTTTGAATTCCATGCTGTCACAGTTACCAGCCCTTTCAAGCTTAACATCCTTATCATTTATCGCCCTCCAGGTTCCCTTGGAGAGTTCATCAATGAGCTTGACGCCTTGATAAGTTCCTTTCCTGAGGACGGCTCACCTCTCACAGTTCTGGGTGACTTTAACCTCCCCACGTCTACCTTTGACTCATTCCTCTCTGCCTCCTCTTTCCACTCCTCTCCTCTTTTGACCTCACCCTCTCACCTTCCCCCCCTACTCACAAGGCAGGCAATACGCTTGACCTCATCTTTACTAGATGCTGTTCTTCCACTAATCTCATTGCAACTCCCCTCCAAGTCTCCGACCACTACCTTGTATCCTTTTCCCTCTCGCTCTCATCCAACACTTCCCACACTGCCCCTACTCGGATGGTATCGCGCCGTCCCAACCTTCACTCTTTCTCCCCCGCTACTCTCTCCTCTTCCATCCTATCATCTCTTCCCTCTGCTCAAACCTTCTCCAACCTATCTCCTGATTCTGCCTCCTCAACCCTCCTCTCCTCCCTTTCTGCATCCTTTGACTCTCTATGTCCCCTATCCTCCAGGCCGGCTCGGTCCTCCCCTCCTGCTCCGTGGCTCGACGACTCATTGCGAGCTCACAGAACAGGGCTCCGGGCAGCCGAGCGGAAATGGAGGAAAGCGCGCCTCCCTGCGGACCTGGCATCCTTTCACTCCCTCCTCTCTACATTCTCCTCTTCTGTCTCTGCTGCTAAAGCCACTTTCTACCACTCTAAATTCCAAGCATCTGCCTCTAACCCTAGGGAGCTCTTTGCCACCTTCTCCTCCCTCCTGAATCCTCCTCCCCCTCCCCCCCCTCCTCCCTCTCTGCGGATGACTTCGTCAACCATTTTGAAAAGAAGGTTGACGACATCCGATCCTCGTTTGCTAAGTCAAACGACACCGCTGGTTCTGCTCACACTGCCCTACCCTGTGCTTTGACCTCTTTCTCCCCTCTCTCTCCAGATGAAATCGGCCGCCCAACAACCTGCCCGCTTGACCCTATCCCCTCCTCTCTTCTCCAGACCATTTCCGGAGACCTTCTCCCTTACCTCACCTCGCTCATCAACTCATCCTTGACCGCTGGCTACGTCCCTTCCGTCTTCAAGAGAGCGAGAGTTGCACCCCTTCTGAAAAAACCTACACTCGATCCCTCCGATGTCAACAACTACAGACCAGTATCCCTTCTTTCTTTTCTCTCCAAAACTCTTGAACGTGCCGTCCTTGGCCAGCTCTCCTGCTATCTCTCTCAGAATGACCTTCTTGATCCAAATCAGTCAGGTTTCAAGACTAGTCATTCAACTGAGACTGCTCTCCTCTGTGTCACGGAGGCGCTCCGCACTGCTAAAGCTAACTCTCTCTCCTCTGCTCTCATCCTTCTAGACCTATCGGCTGCCTTTGATACTGTGAACCATCAGATCCTCCTCTCCACCCTCTCCGAGTTGGGCATCTCCGGCGCGGCCCACGCTTGGATTGCGTCCTACCTGAAAGGTCGCTCCTACCAGGTGGCGTGGCGAGAATCTGTCTCCGCACCACGTGCTCTCACCACTGGTGTCCCCCAGGGCTCTGTTCTAGGCCCTCTCCTATTCTCGCTATACACCAAGTCACTTGGCTCTGTCATATCCTCACATGGTCTCTCCTATCATTGCTATGCAGACGACACACAATTAATCTTCTCCTTTCCCCCTTCTGATAACCAGGTGGCGAATCGCATCTCTGCATGTCTGGCAGACATATCAGTGTGGATGACGGATCACCACCTCAAGCTGAACCTCGGCAAGACGGAGCTGCTCTTCCTCCCGGGGAAGGACTGCCCGTTCCATGATCTCGCCATCACGGTTGACAACTCCATTGTGTCCTCCTCCCAGAGTGCTAAGAACCTTGGCGTGATCCTGGACAACACCCTGTCGTTCTCAACTACCATCAAGGCGGTGACCCGTTCCTGTAGGTTCATGCTCTACAACATTCGTAGAGTACGACCCTGCCTCACACAGGAAGCGGCGCAGGTCCTAATCCAGGCACTTGTCATCTCCCGTCTGGATTACTGCAACTCGCTGTTGGCTGGGCTCCCTGCCTGTGCCATTAAACCCCTACAACTCATCCAGAACGCCGCAGCCCGTCTGGTGTTCAACCTTCCCAAGTTCTCTCACGTCACCCCGCTCCTCCGCTCTCTCCACTGGCTTCCAGTTGAAGCTCGCATCCGCTACAAGACCATGGTGCTTGCCTACGGAGCTGTGAGGGGAACGGCACCTCCGTACCTTCAGGCTCTGATCAGGCCCTACACCCAAACAAGGGCACTGCGTTCATCCACCTCTGGCCTGCTCGCCTCCCTACCTCTGAGGAAGTACAGTTCCCGCTCAGCCCAGTCAAAACTGTTCGCTGCTCTGGCACCCCAATGGTGGAACAATCTCCCTCACGACGCCAGGACAGCGGAGTCAATCACCACCTTCCGGAGACACCTGAAACCCCACCTCTTTAAGCAATACCTGGGATAGGATAAAGTAATCCTTCTAACCCCCCCCCCCCCCCCTTAAAAGAGTTAGATGCACTATTGTAAAGTGGTTGTTCCACTGGATATCATAAGGTGAATGCACCAATTTGTAAGTCGCTCTGGATAAGAGCGTCTGCTAAATGACTTAAATGTAAATGTAAATGTAAGAGAGACTGCTGTGTTTAATGATAATGTCTTCAAGCTAAGAGAGACTGCTGTGTTTAATGATAATGTCTTCAAGCTAATAGAGACTGCTGTGTTTAAAGATAATGTCTTCAAGCTAAGAGAGACTGCTGTGTTTAATGATAATGTCTTCGAGCTAAGAGAGACTGCTGTGTTTAATGATAATGTCTTCAAGCTAAGAGAGACTGCTGTGTTTAATGATAATGTCTTCAAGCTAAGAGAGACTGCTGTGTTTCATGATAATGTCTTCAAGCTAAGAGAGACTGCTGTGTTTCATGATAATGTCTTCAAGCTAAGAGAGAGATATTTGTTTCATGATAATGTCTTCAAGCTAAGAGAGACTGCTGTGTTTAATGATAATGCTGTCAAGCTAAGAGAGACAGCATTTGAACACGTAGATGTATGTAATCAGTGTGAATGAGACGTCTGGGTCACGTTCAGTTACCAAATGTTGTTGAACTGTCATGATTCACTGTTCAACGTGTCGGATACGCTTGTTCTACATTATAACGTACTTCTATGTGACCGTTCCAAACCGGTGTGTCCTGCTGAACACACACCCGGTATGTGTCTCTGTCTTGTGCTGTAGAGGTGTGGTCGTGTAGTTGTTGTGTTGTGTAGTTGTTGTGTTGTAGTTGTGTAGTTGTGGTGTGTTGTAGTTGTGTAGTTGTGCAGTGTTGTAGTTGTGTCATGTTGTGTAGTTGTGATGTGTAGTTGTGTTGTATAGTTGTGATGTGTAGTTGTGTTGTGATGTGTTATTGTGTTGTGTTGTGTAGTAGTTGTGTAGTTGTGTAGTGTAGTAGTTGTGTAGTTGTGTAGTGTTGTAGTTGTGTAGTTGTAGTTATGTAGTAGTTGTGTAGTTGTGTAGTGTAGTAGTTGTGTAGTTGTGTAGTGTAGTAGTTGTGTAGTTGTGTAGTGTAGTAGTTGTGTAGTTGTGGTGTGTAGTAGTTGTGGTGTGTTGTAGTTGTGTAGTTGTGGTGTGTTGTAGTTGTGTAGTTGTGTAGTAGTTGTGTCATGTTGTGTAGTTGTGCTGTGTAGTTGTGCTGTGTAGTTGTGATGTGTAGTTATGATGTGTAGTTGTTGTGTAGTTGTGTTGTGTAGTTGTGATGTGTAGTTGTGATGTGTAGTTGTTGTGTAGTTGTGATGTGTTATTGTGGTGTGTAGTTGTGTTGTGTAGTTGTGTTGTGTAGTTGTGATGTGTAGTTGTGATGTGTAGTTGTTGTGTAGTTGTGATGTGTTATTGTGGTGTGTAGTTGTGTTGTGTAGTTGTGTTGTGCTGTGTAGTTGTGATGTGTAGTTGTGATGTGTTATTGTGGTGTGTAGTGTAGTAGTTGTGTAGTTGTGGTGTGTTGTAGTTGTGTAGTTGTGGTGTGTTGTAGTTGTGTAGTTGTGTAGTAGTTGTGTCATGTTGTGTAGTTGTGTTGTGTAGTTGTGTTGTGTAGTTGTGTTGTGTAGTTGTGTTGTGTAGTTGTTGTGTAGTTGTGTTGTGTAGTTGTGTTGTGTAGTTGTGTTGTGTAGTTGTGTTGTGTAGTTGTGTTGTGTAGTTGTGTTGTGTAGTTGTTGTGTAGTTGTGTTGTGTAGTTGTGTTGTGTAGTTGTGTTGTGTAGTTGTGTTGTGTAGTTGTTGTGTAGTTGTGTTGTGTAGTTGTTGTGTAGTTGTTGTGTAGTTGTGATGTGTTATTGTGGTGTAGTTGTGTTGTGTAGTGTTGTGTAGTTGTGTAGTTGTGTAGTTGTGTTGTGTTGTGTAGTTGTGTAGTTGTGTAGTTGTGTTGTGTTGTGTAGTTGTGTAGTGTAGTTGTTGTGTAGTTGTATTGTGTAGTTGTGGTGTGGTTGTTGTGTAGTTGTGTTGTTGTGTTGTGTAGTTGTGTAGTTGTTTTGTTGTGTAGTTGTGTAGTTGTGTTGTGTAGTTGTGTTGTGTAGTTGTTGTGTAGTTGTTGTGTAGTTGTGTTGTGTAGTTGTGTAGTTGTGTTGTGTAGTTGTGTTGTGTAGTTGTGTAGTAATATGTCTAATCCCTGTTTAATTTCAGATCATCTATTGTGACCTACTTGGAGAGAAACTCTAACTCACGCTGTGATGCCTGGTTAAAAATAGCACTCAAACAAACACACACACACACACACACACACACACACACACACACACACACACACACACACACACACACACACACACACACACACACACACACACACACACACATATTCACACACGCAGACACACACACACACACACACACACACACACACACACACACACACACACACACACACACACACACACATATTAACACACACACACACACACACACACACACACACACTGGTGAAGACTGTATGACCTGACACTGTATTAAACCAACCAACATCATTCATGAAGACTGATGTCTCTTCCTGACTGCTACCAGGACGGCACATGTTGCTGAGTGCTGAGTGTATCCCCAGAGACAGGAGACATCTTGATGGGGGTAGACAGGAGACATCTTGTTGGGGGTAGACAGGAGACATCTTGTTGGGGGTAGACAGGAGACATCTTGTTGGGGGGTAGACAGGAGACATCTTGTTGGGGGTAGACAGGAGACATCTTGTTGGGGGTAGACAGGGGACATCTTGTTGGGGGTAGACAGGAGACATCTTGTTGGGGGTAGACAGGGGACATCTTGTTGGGGGTAGACAGGGGACATCTTGTTGGGGGGTAGACAGGAGACATCTTGTTGGGGGGTAGACAGGAGACATCTTGTTGGGGTTAGACAGGGGACATCTTGTTGGGGGGGTAGACAGGAGACATCTTGTTGGGGGGGTAGACAGGAGACATCTTGTTGGGGGGTAGACATGAGACATCTTGTTGGGGGTAGACAGGGGACATCTTGTTGGGGGGTAGACAGGAGACATCTTGTTGGGGGTAGACAGGGGACATCTTGTTGGGGGTAGACAGGGGACATCTTGTTGGGGGTAGACAGGAGACATCTTGTTGGGGGTAGACAGGAGACATCTTGATGGGGGTAGACAGGAGACATCTTGATGGGGGTAGACAGGAGACATCTTGTTGGGGGTAGACAGGGACATCTTGTTGGGGGGTAGACAGGAGACATCTTGTTGGGGGTAGACAGGAGACATCTTGTTGGGGGGTAGACATGAGACATCTTGTTGGGGGTAGACAGGGGACATCTTGTTGGGGGGTAGACAGGAGACATCTTGTTGGGGGTAGACAGGGGACATCTTGTTGGGGGTAGACAGGGGACATCTTGTTGGGGGGTAGACAGGAGACATCTTGTTGGGGGTAGACAGGAGACATCTTGATGGGGGTAGACAGGAGACATCTTGATGGGGGTAGACAGGAGACATCTTGTTGGGGGTAGACAGGGGACATCTTGTTGGGGGGTAGACAGGAGACATCTTGTTGGGGGTAGACAGGAGACATCTTGTTGGGGGGTAGACAGGAGACATCTTGTTGGGGGTAGACAGGGGACATCTTGTTGGGGGTAGACAGGGGACATCTTGTTGGGGGTAGACAGGAGACATCTTGTTGGGGGTAGACAGGGGACATCTTGTTGGGGGTAGACAGGGGACATCTTGTTGGGGGGTAGACAGGAGACATCTTGTTGGGGGTAGACAGGAGACATCTTGTTGGGGGGTAGACAGGAGACATCTTGTTGGGGGTAGACAGGAGACATCTTGTTGGGGGGTAGACAGGAGACATCTTGTTGGGGGTAGACAGGGGACATCTTGTTGGGGGTAGACACGGGACATCTTGTTGGGGGTAGACAGGAGACATCTTGTTGGGGGTAGACAGGGGACATCTTGTTGGGGGTAGACAGGGGACATCTTGTTGGGGGTAGACAGGGGACATCTTGTTGGGGGTAGACAGGAGACATCTTGTTGGGGGTAGACAGGAGACATCTTGTTGGGGGTAGACAGGGGACATCTTGTTGGGGTAGACAGGGGACATCTTGTTGGGGGTAGACAGGAGACATCTTGTTGGGGGTAGACAGGGGACATCTTGTTGGGGGTAGACAGGGGACATCTTGTTGGGGGTAGACAGGAGACATCTTGTTGGGGGTAGACAGGAGACATCTTGTTGGGGGTAGACAGGAGACATCTTGTTGGGGGGTAGACAGGAGACATCTTGTTGGGGGGTAGACAGGAGACATCTTGTTGAGGGGTAGACAGGGGACATCTTGTTGGGGGGTAGACAGGAGACATCTTGTTGGGGGTAGACAGGAGACATCTTGTTGGGGGTAGACAGGGGACATCTTGTTGGGGGTAGACAGGAGACATCTTGTTGGGGGGTAGACAGGAGACATCTTGTTGGGGGTAGACAGGGGACATCTTGTTGGGGGTAGACAGGGGACATCTTGTTGGGGGTAGACAGGAGACATCTTGTTGGGGGTAGACAGGGGACATCTTGTTGGGGGTAGACAGGGGACATCTTGTTGGGGGGTAGACAGGAGACATCTTGTTGGGGGTAGACAGGAGACATCTTGTTGGGGGGTAGACAGGAGACATCTTGTTGGGGGTAGACAGGAGACATCTTGTTGGGGGGTAGACAGGAGACATCTTGTTGGGGGTAGACAGGGGACATCTTGTTGGGGGTAGACACGGGACATCTTGTTGGGGGTAGACAGGAGACATCTTGTTGGGGGTAGACAGGGGACATCTTGTTGGGGGTAGACAGGGGACATCTTGTTGGGGGTAGACAGGGGACATCTTGTTGGGGGTAGACAGGAGACATCTTGTTGGGGGTAGACAGGAGACATCTTGTTGGGGGTAGACAGGAGACATCTTGTTGGGGGGTAGACAGGAGACATCTTGTTGGGGGGTAGACAGGAGACATCTTGTTGGGGGTAGACAGGAGACATCTTGTTGGGGGTAGACAGGAGACATCTTGTTGGGGGTAGACAGGAGACATCTTGTTGGGGGGTAGACAGGAGACATCTTGTTGGGGGTAGACAGGGGACATCTTGTTGGGGGTAGACAGGAGACATCTTGTTGGGGGTAGACAGGGGACATCTTGTTGGGGGTAGACAGGGGACATCTTGTTGGGGGTAGACAGGAGACATCTTGTTGGGGGTAGACAGGAGACATCTTGTTGGGGGGTAGACAGGAGACATCTTGTTGGGGGTAGACAGGGGACATCTTGTTGGGGGTAGACAGGAGACATCTTGTTGGGGGTAGACAGGGGACATCTTGTTGGGGGTAGACAGGGGACATCTTGTTGGGGGTAGACAGGAGACATCTTGTTGGGGGTAGACAGGAGACATCTTGTTGGGGGTAGACAGGAGACATCTTGTTGGGGGGTAGACAGGAGACATCTTGTTGGGGGGTAGACAGGAGACATCTTGTTGGGGGTAGACAGGAGACATCTTGTTGGGGGTAGACAGGAGACATCTTGTTGGGGGTAGACAGGAGACATCTTGTTGGGGGGTAGACAGGAGACATCTTGTTGGGGGTAGACAGGGGACATCTTGTTGGGGGTAGACAGGAGACATCTTGTTGGGGGTAGACAGGGGACATCTTGTTGGGGGTAGACAGGGGACATCTTGTTGGGGGTAGACAGGAGACATCTTGTTGGGGGTAGACAGGAGACATCTTGTTGGGGGGTAGACAGGAGACATCTTGTTGGGGGTAGACAGGGGACATCTTGTTGGGGGTAGACAGGAGACATCTTGTTGGGGGTAGACAGGGGACATCTTGTTGGGGGTAGACAGGGGACATCTTGTTGGGGGTAGACAGGAGACATCTTGTTGGGGGTAGACAGGGGCCATCTTGTTGGGGGGTAGACAGGGGGCATCTTGTTGGGGTTAGACAGGGGACATCTTGTTGGGGGTAGACAGGAGGACATCTTGTTGGGGGGGTAGACAGGAGACATCTTGTTGGGGGTAGACAGGGGACATCGTGTTGGGGGGGTAGACAGGGGACATCTTGTTGGGGGGTAGTCAGGAGACATCTTGTTGGGGGGGTAGACAGGAGACATCTTGTTGGGGGGTAGTCAGGAGACATCTTGTTGGGGGGGTAGACAGGAGACATCTTGTTGGGGGGTAGTCAGGAGACATCTTGTTGGGGGGGTAGACAGGAGACATCTTGTTGGGGGGTAGACAGGGGACATCTTGTTGGGGGGGTAGACAGGGGACATCTTGTTGGGGGGTAGTCAGGAGACATCTTGTTGGGGGGGTAGACAGGAGACATCTTGTTGGGGGGTAGACAGGGGACATCTTGTTGAGGGTAGACAGGAGACATCTTGTTGGGGGTAGACAGGAGACATCTTGTTGGGGGTAGACAGGGGCCATCTTGTTGGGGGTAGACAGGGGACATCTTGTTGGGGGTAGACAGGGGACATCTTGTTGGGGGTAGACAGGGGACATCTTGTTGGGGGTAGACAGAGGACATCTTGTTGGGGGTAGACAGGAGACATCTTGTTTGGGGGTAGACAGGGGACATCTTGTTGGGGGTAGACAGGGGACATCTTGTTGGGGGGTAGACAGAGGACATCTTGTTGGGGGTAGACAGGGGACATCTTGTTGGGGGTAGACAGGAGACATCTTGTTGGGGGTAGACAGGGGACATCTTGTTGGGAGGGTAGACAGGGGACATCTTGTTGGGGGGTAGTCAGGAGACATCTTGTTGGGGGGGGGTAGACAGGAGACATCTTGTTGGGGGGTAGTCAGGAGACATCTTGTTGGGCGGGTAGACAGGAGACATCTTGTTGGGGGGTAGTCAGGAGACATCTTGTTGGGGGGGTAGACAGGAGACATCTTGTTGGGGGGTAGACAGGGGACATCTTGTTGGGGGGGTAGACAGGGGACAACTTGTTGGGGGGTAGTCAGGAGACATCTTGTTGGGGGGGTAGACAGGAGACATCTTGTTGGGGGGTAGACAGGGGACATCTTGTTGAGGGTAGACAGGAGACATCTTGTTGGGGGGTAGACAGGAGACATCTTGTTGGGGGTAGACAGGGGCCATCTTGTTGGGGGTAGACAGGGGACATCTTGTTGGGGGTAGACAGGGGACATCTTGTTGGGTGTAGACAGAGGACATCTTGTTGGGGGGTAGACAGGGGACATCTTGTTGGGGGTAGACAGGGGACATCTTGTTGGGGGGTAGACAGAGGACATCTTGTTGGGGGTAGACAGGGGACATCTTGTTGAGGGTAGACAGGAGACATCTTGTTTGGGGGTAGACAGGGGACATCTTGTTGGGGGTAGACAGGGGACATCTTGTTGGGGGGTAGACAGAGGACATCTTGTTGGGGGTAGACAGGGGACATCTTGTTGAGGGTAGACAGGAGACATCTTGTTGGGGGGTAGACAGGGG